>NW_022196903.1:42780006-42789974 GCF_008632895.1 Mastomys coucha
AAATAAATCTTTAAAAAAAAAAAAAGAAAAACCAAAAAAATTATTCTATTACTATAGATTCACAAAGTTAGTTGACAGCAGTTATTCCTTAACAACTAATTCCCAAATAACCACACAGAGAGACTAAGATTTTTCAAAATTGCCTTGAGCCAAATACTGAGCAATCATTACTCTATTTTAAACCTCTAAGCTAGTCTGGCTTCCTTCCAGAATATATTCCCATCTTTCTTGCATTTTTTGGTCCTTCTTTATCCAGCTCTCTTCTCCTGTTGTTTTTTCTCCACCTCTCCTCCTGGCTTCCTCCTTCATTCTGTCCCTTTCTCCATCACTGTTTTAGAATTGGAAGTCCCGCCTTATTCCCTCTAAAGCTGTGTATTGGTTCATTGGCTTTTATTGGCAAGGCAGAGAATGAATGAGGAGCAATGTCTATGCAAACTTGAAACAGGTGCTTCTAAGAATAAACACAACAAAGCCATATCCAGATTAAAACAAGATATGAGGGCACTAACCTTTACATATTGCACAAAAAAAAAGTCGTACCTGCTTGTCTGTATGTGCCTGTTGAGGTACTGCACACATGATGTTAGATCCCCTAGTAATGGAGTTAGTCGATGGTGAGCATCCCCATGTAGTGCTGGGAACTGAACCTAGGTCCTCTGCAAAAGCTCTCTCTCTCAAGCCCCTTTCCCTGTTTTTAGATTTTTACTCTATTTAAGAAGAAAAGTAGGAGCTGGAGAGATGGCTCAGAGGTTAAGAGCACTGACTGTTGTTCTTCCAGAGGTCCTGAGTTCAATTCCCAGAAACCACATGGTGGCTCACAACCATCTGTAATGGGATCCGATGCCCTCTTCTGGTGTGTGTGAAAACAGCTACAGTGTACTCATATACATAAAATAAATAAATCATTAAAAAAGGAGGAGGAGAAGAAGAAAGCATTCATTTGAAGGGGTCTCTGGGTAGGTAAATTAAGGAAGAATTCACTGAGTGGTTGGCAAGTTGCACTAATATTAAAAGTTTTTTTGGGGTCCCTACAGGGGTAGGGACATCAGAGAGAGACCAGAGTGCCAGCATACAGAAGTCAGTCACTAGTACTTGGAAGATACAAAGGGTCATGAGGGCTCTTACCCTCTTACTCCTGGCCCCTCCCCCGACACACATCTTACCCTCTTGTTCCCATTCCCTCCCCCCCCCCTCCATATGGTCATGGCCAGCATCCACTTCTCCATTCTCTCCTCTCTGCCTTTCTCTACCTCTACTACTTATTAACTCCCTTCCCCATGCCCTGAATAAACTCTATTCTTTACTAAAACAAAACAAACAAACAAAGGATCATGAGGGCACACTTGGTAGGTGGTGGCACTTGTTGGCTCACTGAGGACTCCTCTATAAGACCCAGATGGTGGCCAGGCAGTGGTGGCCCATGCCTTTAATCCCAGCACTTGGGAGGCAGAGGCAGGCGGATTTCTGAGTTCGAGGCCAGCCTGGTTTACAGAGTCACTTCCAGGACAGCCAGGACTATACAGAGAAACCCTGTCTCAAAAAAAAAAAAACAAAAATAAAACAAAACAAAACAAAAAAGGAGCCAGCTGGCAACCCCTTCCTGTTGTACAGAAAGTCCTCGGGCCCCATGGTAGGCATGGTCAGGAAGCAGTGCAGAATAGGCTAGTGTGTCCCTGGAGGGACCCAGAACTTGGCACTAACCTTTACACGATTGGTTGTGGAGTTTTCACATGCTGTGGAATACAGCCTGCCTGTCTTTTGATAGTTCTGGCTGTTACTCCACCCTCTGTTAGCTTCTCCACTGTCATTTGATATAACCTTGCTTAATTCTCTATAAGCTTCCAAAGGCAGCTCTTCTGCCAAATTTCCAAGGAAAACATAATTGAGAATCTTAATTCAGTAAGCATGAGCATGACAGTTTCAGCGTGTGCAAGTGATTTGGATACCTCAGAGTCTGAGACATTGGTTGTAGGGATCCCCTGGACAGGGACTGCTGAGCCTGTACCCTTTTGATTATGCAAATACATTCTTACATAAATACGTGTCTGCTCAGCAGTGCAGAGGTCAAGCATTTCTCTCTCTGGAGAGGGTCTTGCTTGTAGCTTGGTTGGCGTAGAACTTAATATGTAGACCAGGTGTGCTTTAAGCTTGTAGCTGTCAGTCTGCCTCTGCCTTCTGAGTACTGGGATTACAGTGGTGCCCAATTTAAAAGGCTTTCATGAGCTGGAGAGATGGCTCTGAAGCTCAGAGCAAATGCTGCTATCCAAAGGTCAGCTGTCGACTGTTGGTCTCTCCAGCTCCAGGGGATCTGATACCTTCTGTCTTCTGAGCTCACGATTCATGTGCACAGATACATATAGACAACCTAATTTTTTTTTACTGGCCACCTCCCCCACTCCAAACCCTCCCAGTATAGCTGTTAATCTTAATATAGTCTGTACTTAGAACTCGAAAAGTGTATCTGGAAGTCAGAGGACAACTTGTAGGAATCACTTTTCTCCTTCTATCTTGTGGGTTCCAGGAATCCAGCTCAGGTCATCAGACTTTGTGGCGGGAGCTTTACCCAGGTGGTGTGTTACTGTTGACTTCTTTCTCCAGAACTTGAAGTGCCAGTTGCAAAAAACTTGGTTTCCCAACTGTTTGGTTAAAATTACAGAAGCAGCCTGTGTAGGGGAGGTGGGCACACATGGCGGTGCAGCATCTTCTCATATGACTTCTCAGTATATGGATCACAGGCGCCTTTGGAACGATGGAAAGCTGACTCTGTATTTCTGGGTCAAAACCTAGCACAATGTTGAAACACATGGTTGGTAGCTAGATAGTTGTGGCTTGAAATTGAAATGTTTTTGTTGTTGTTAGCTTTTAACATTTATTTTAACATAAAATAAATTAATTTATTTGACATAAATGTATGCACTGGTTGCTGGATCCCTCTGGAGAGGATGTATTTGCTGTGGTGTGGATGTAGCGTTTAAGAGATTGGCACAGATTAGCAAAGTCACTTGTCTTTTGATAGGACACGTACCCTAGGGTTCTGTGTTACATAGGCTGCTGGAGAATGATTGGTGGGAACCCCAGCTGTTTGGTTAAAATTACAGAAGCAGCCTGTGTAATGCATAGCAGCTTAGACAAAATGGTTTTTCTTACTCCTGACAGGTTTGTTTGGAACTCAAGGTGTCAGAGACCCAGGTGTCTTTCAACTTGTTGATTTCCCTTTCCTATGGAGTAGCCTTGCTACTGCAGTTCAAGGTGACCATTAAGAAGCAAGTGGAAGCTAGGCATGGTAGCAAACACCTTTGACCCCAGTACTGAAGAGACAGAAGCAGGTGGAACTTTGTGAATTAGAGGCTAGCCTGGACTACATAGTAAGACCCTGTCTCCAAAAAAGACCTATACAAACAAACAAAAAAAAAAACTAGTAGGAGCTGGGGGTGGCAAGTCCCGGGATAGCCAGGACCACTTAGAGAAACTTTGTCTTGAAAAACAAAACAAAACAAAACAAAACAAAAAGCTACCAGGAGAGAAAGAAGAATTGACCTTTTCACTTAGGATGATACATTTATTTCCAATTTAACAAGCAAAGTTAGTACTTATGCACTATAAATATTAATCCATTTACGTCTCTTGTAGGTTTTTGTCTTTTCCTATATATAGATGAAGAAACTAAGATACAGAGAGGCTAGGCCTTTACATCCTATTGGTTATCTGCTTGTAGGAGTATTTTAGAAACGTAGTCTGTATTCTGGAGGGATCTGTGGGCCCAGCCTAAGGGGTGGTAGTGCTGTGCCCCATGCCTCAATTTTTTTAATTGTTTAATAATCATTATATCAAGGGACATCTAGTTTCACAGAATTCACTAGAGCAGAAGGAGAAAGAAATAAGAAAGTCAGATATAATAGAATAATAATGCACACCAAGGCCAACTTGCACAAAAGCAATCATGCACAAATGAAATCTATACAGCCATTGTCCAGGGCTAAGATAGGAGAAATGGGAACAACTATTTTATTTTATTTTTTTGAGACAGTGTAGCCCTGGCTGTCCTGGAACTTACTCTGTAGACCAGGCTGGCCTCGAACTCAGAAATCCGCCTGCCTCTGCCTCCCAAGTGCTGGGATTAAAGGCGTGCGCCACCACTGCCCGGCAGGAACAACTATTTTTTACAAAGAGCTGCCACGGGCTACTGAGATGTCTCCATCCTTGCCTACTGCAGACAGCCCCTGATTTCAGATAGCCGGAACCCTAGAGGGATGTGTCTCCTGCTTCTCAGGGTCCCAGACGAGATCCTTTTCTACAAGGAGTTGCCCTGGGCTTCTGAGATGACAGGCAGTCCCTGTCATCATATGCTGTCCCCAGCAGTATCCCTGCTCTCCTGACTCCCTACCACACCTCATGTTAGCCTTACCAGAAATCCCAGTGTCTCTTCTGTCTTTGCTGGCCTCTGTGGTTCTTTTGAGAGCACCTGGAGGTCACTGGTCCTAGACAGAGATGGTGACAGGAAAGACCATGACATCTGATAACCTCAGAGCTTCTCTTTTCCACAGAAACAGGCCAGCTGGAATCTGCCCCGAGTGTTCTTCCCTGGATCAAGCAAGAGGAAGAGGTGTGTGAGAAGAGCCTGCAGGAGACAACCAGTGCATCCCTATGCTCAGGTGAGGCCCAGGCTAGGCTGCATTAACTCTATGAGGCCTTCTGTATGAGTGTCTGGAAATGGCAGGTATCCTGTGGTTTCTCTGCCGTGTTTGCTGTGGACATCTTCCCACAGAGCTGCATGAAATTACCATTTTGTTCCCAGTCTCCTGGCTTTGCTTTATGAACTATAGCTGGCATGGTACTAGATGGGCACTGCAAGGACTGACTGCATGGGATACAGTTCCCCATCCCCAGAAGGGCTTTTCAGTTAGGAGAAAGATTATCAGAAATTAGCAGTACTACATAAGAACAAGAAACCATGTCTGGGCCAGAGAGCCCTTTGAGAATGGTAAAAATTGTGGGCAGTCTACACAGAAGACACGGACTCGGTGTGTTCACGCTTCTATAATCAGGGTGTTACAGGCAGGCAGCCTTTCTCATTCATGGTCTTGAGGGCACAAATCAGTGGTTGTCAGAGAGCAGCATCTGATAGTATAAATGAAAAGAAGCCTTAAGCAGAGCCACATGGCTTAGCTTAAAGGGTATCTGGGGGTCAGTCACGTAGATGATTCAGAGTGGACCTCTGGCAGAAGACAAGTGGGAGATAGGTTAGTGCCAGAGTGAGAGCCTTCAGTAACAGGCTCATGTGAGCCTCGGGCCTTCGATAACCAAAAACCAGAGAGTTGGGTGTCTTGGATCCAGAACCTGTGGCAGAGCTGACTCATGTTTATGTCTCATCCCACCAGAAACATGGCTGACTAACAAGAAAAAGACCCTGGAGGGGATATCCATGGCAGCAGAGCCATCCTGGGCAACTGAAGGGGGAACCGGCAAGGAGGATTTGGAGCAGGGAACCTGTGGCGATCTGCTCCCTGTTTGCAGAGAGAGGGAGACAGCCTCCCTCCCTCGAGGCTCTCACAGTCAGCCTGTGCCAGCTGCTGAGGGCACTGAGAATGGCCAGAACTTGAGTGTCAAAGAGCTCAGCACGCAGCATGAGTACTCACACCATGGCCCTCAGCCCTTTGCTAGTCTCCAGTGTCCCCAGAGTGCTACACAGCAGGTCACTCTGACCAGGAATCGCCGTGCACCCACAGCCCAGCGTGCCTACACCTGTGTCCAGTGTGGCAAGAGCTTTGTCCACCAGTCAACACTTACCACACACTACCGTACACACACCGGGGAAAAGCCTTACAAATGTGCCGAGTGTGAGAAGCGGTTTGGCCGCCTGTCCACACTGCTGGAGCATCAGCGTACCCACACTGGAGAGCGGCCCTTCCCCTGTGCACAGTGTGGCCGTCGTTTTGGGCGCCTGTCTACTCTGGTGGAACATAGGCGCACACACACGGGCGAGAAGCCATTTCCATGTACCCAGTGTGACAAACGTTTCACACGCCTGGCCAACTTGACAGTGCACCAGAGTGTGCACTCTGGCGAGCATGCTTTCCAGTGTACCCAGTGTGGCTCATGCTTCACGCACAAGCCCAGTTTCTTGCGACACCTGCGCAGCCACTCTCAGGAGAAGCGCTTTACCTGTGGCCAATGTGGCAAGAGCTTCACCTGTCGCTCCTGGCTAGTACGCCACCAGAGCAGTCACGCACACTCGGCATCCTCTGCTTATGTGGCTTGTGAGAGGAGCTCACCAAGTCATGTGTCACCTACAGGTCTCTTTAAAGGTGCAGCCAGGGGAAAGTTCTCCAGTGACCCTTCTGTCTCACCCATATCCAAGGACACCGTGGTCAGTCAGGACCACAAGGCATATGGCAGAAGTCAGCAGCTCAGCGACCATGGTCAGGAAAGTCTAGTGGGGTCTCTGCATAGTTGTCTATCTGTAAAGATGGAGAATGCAGGGTAGCACCCAGAGAGCTCCATACGAGGCCAGTAGGACACAGGGCTTCTGGGTCCCCTTGAATCCAAGCTGCTTCTCCTGGGTCAGATGTGTGGTGCCTGCCATCTGCTAGGCTTCCCAGGGCTAGGTTCTCTCCCATGGACTGCAGGTGCCAAGTGCTCCTGGGACTCTTCAGGCACACAGAAAATGTTGCGGAAACAAGCAGCTAGACAGTCCCCTGAGATCTTGGTGGCTCCGATCATCATCTTAGCAATTTAGGCAGCAACAAAAGGCCGGTTAGGAATGTTACAATTTTTTTTTTCTTGTTTTTCAAGACAGGGGTTTTCTGTATAGCCCTGGCTGTCCTGGAACTCACTCTGTAGACCAGGCTGGCCTCGAACTCAGAAATCCACCTGCCTCTGCCTCCCAAGTGCTGGGATTAAAGGCATGCGCCATCACTGCCCAGTGGAATGTTGCAATTTTGAAGAGTTGAGTTGCTCAACAACTGAAGCTGAACAACTCAGAACTCAAAACTAGTTTCCAGGATTTCCCTAGGACAGAGCTGGGGATGTGAATCAATATAGTGTTCATTGAGCGTGCATGGCTGGAGCCACAATTAGATCCCCAGCATCAAATTAAATGGGCCATGATGGTATATGTCTGTAATCCTTGTATTTGTGTAGAGTCAGGAAGAACAGAAGTTCAAAGTCATGCTTGGCTACATGAGACCCTGTTTCAAAAAATCAAAAAGTATCCTTAGGAGTTCAAAGTCTGAGTTGTCAGATTATCTCTCACCAGTTGCCACATACTTATATAACAGCTTGTGTGTTTCCAAGGACTCCCATTGGAGGGGCTGGGGCTACTAAGTGTCATTGTCCCCACTTTGGAGGAATGTAGGAAAACAGGCCTGTGCTGCTTGCATCTGGGGCTGGGTTTTACCGAAGGTCTGACTTCCTGTTTTGTTTTTTGAGACAGGGTTTCTCTGTAGTGTTGGCTGTCCTGGAACTTGCTCTGTTGACTGGTCTTGAGTTCACAGAAATCCACCTGCCTCTGCGTCCTGAGTGTTGGGATTAACAGTGTGTGCCACTACCACCTGGCTCCATATTCACTTTAAAAACCTGTAAAAATAAAGGTATTTATGAAGTGTAAAGTCCCCTTCTTGCCTTGATGACCCTACCAAAGTTGGTTTTTGTTGTTGATACAGTAATAATATTTTGTTCCAGATTTTGGTAATGGTGATGATTGTTTTCAATTGTGTGTCTTTATTGAAGTTCTGAAAGATTGTTGGGGAGCACCATGGAGATGTGCTTGGGCGGGACCAGCTGGTTTGCATGGAAGATCCTGGGCCATAGCAAGCCCAACCCCCTTCTACTTTAGCCCTCTTTGGCCATGCGAGACAAACACATGACATAGACTCACATGGGCACATGCACATACAGTCTATGGAAAACACTCTATGGAATGGGTGCTAAGTATGTTCCCATCTGCAATGTTTATACATTAATTTTCATAAATCCTAAGGTCCCATTGATTCTAAGACCTTTATTTTCTCTAAGCGAGAAAAGGCGGTAGCCCTGTTCTCATGACTCCTACCAATGCAGGATATTAAGTGCTGTAGCCGTGCTTAACAAACTGAGCAAAAGTGTCAGGCTCTCCTGGGTAGGTCCTTACCAGCAAATGCCTTCCCTCCCCAGGTACTGGTGGCAATTTATATTACTCTCCCTCACCATTAAACTGTACCGACTTGAGCCCTTTACACAACAGCCCTACACACTCTGAGCACAGACTCAGCAGCCCCCAGCTGCTCTGCTTCACACTAGAGGGACAAAGACTTAGAAACAAAGCTTTTTGTACAGTGCTTCCATCATGGAAGCTTAGTTCTCAAACACCATCAGGGTGAGGACACGATGGGTCTGGCCTGTGCTACTACAACACCTCACAAAGGGTCTGCATTTGGTTGCAAAATCTCAAAGAATGAGCAAGTGTCTTAGAATAAAACTGAGGGCTGGGAGTGGAGCCTGGTAGAATGTTTACCTAGCATGCATGAAATTGTGGGTTTGATCCTCAGAACCATAGAAACTGGTACACATCCATAATCCCAGCACTTGACTTGTGGAGGCAGAATGAGCAGTTCAAGGTCATTCTTGGCTGCATAGGAAATTCAGACCCATAGAAAACCAGCCCCGGCTACATGAAACCTTGTCTTACAAAGTTCTGAAGCCAGCCTGGGCCACATAGACCATTTCAAAAGGAAAAAGTCTTATGTAACAAAGACTGAATATTTGGAAACCAGAAGTGGAAGTGCCTGGCGGGCCGGAAGGAAAGTCCAGTTCTGTGCAAAGCATGCTGGAGTCTGACTAGTGAAGTAAGTCAAGATGTTGAACTCTGGGACCATCTATGAAGAGAACAAGTCTTGTGTCTGAAACATGGAGCTGGTGATGAAAATCCTTTTCCTCTCTCTACTTCTTGACCTGCTCAGAAATGAAGTCCTGTGCAGCCAGCTCTCACTACCCTGGACAAAAGCCATCGCAGATGCCATGCTTTCCTCCCCATGATGGACCATATTTAAAGTCCCTCCATTAGATGGCTCCTGTAGATGTTCTCCCAGAGTATTTCAGAAATCACTGCTGCAGTCCCCTTCTCTCTTTTGTTATTCTGATACTTGGGCCTGAAGCTCCTGTCTCAGCCTTGAGTGGTCAGATTACAGGTCTGAGGCAACATGCTTGGCTTCATCTACTCTGGCCTTTCCTATTTCCTGTATTCTGCCTTGTGTTTCTTCATAGCTATTCATCTGACTCTCAATCATTTGATTAGTATCTTTTTCCATGACAAAATCCACAAGGTGAGGACTTTTTGTTCCTGAACAAAATCATCTGCCATGTCTTAGATGGTTACCAAGTATTTCAATGAGTGACTAGATAATTTAGTTTGCATGAAAGTCTAAAAGCACTGAGCATGGTGGTGCTCACTTTTAATCCCAGCACTCCAGATGCTGAGGCAGGCAGATCTCTGCGAGTTTGAGACTAGCCTACTCTACAATTCCAGGCCAAGCAGACCTACAGAGTAAGACTCTGCCTCAAAAAAGTGTGAAAGTTGCCAAAGCTGAGATTTGGGATGATTGTAAACAGAAAAAAATTTCAAAAGAAAATTAATTATGCTTAATTAATAGCCTACCTTAATTCAATTCTAGGCCTTCATCATTCTCATTATTTTTGTTTTTTCAATACATTTCTTTGTGTAGCCTTAGCTGTCCTGGAACTAGCTCTGAGGGCCATGGTGGCCTTCAATTCACAGAGATCCACCTGCCTCTGCAGGGATTAAAGGTGTGTGCCACCCTCGTGCAGCATTCTCAATTACTTTAACTCACCTCGTTTCTTCTGATCTGTTTATAAGTCTCACCCTCTGATCATCTGGTTTATTCAGTTGGTTAACTTCAGGCTTGAATTCACAACTGATGACCATTATACAAACGAGGATTGTCTGTATGCTGGTTTTTTTGTCCCTGTATTAC
>NW_022196903.1:42789984-42798941 GCF_008632895.1 Mastomys coucha
GCTGTGTACCTTTCAAATTTCTACAAAAATAGAGTTAACAGAATAATGTTGCCCCAGTGCTTTGAGATGATGATGATGCCAGCACCCATGGAGAAGTAAAACCGGACTTAATAAGCCACAGATAGACCCGATTCTTCTAAACCTTGTTGCTCAAAAATGGCTAAAAGAGCCATGACAGGGATTGGAGAGGTGGCTCAGTTGTTAAAAGCTCTTCCAGATGGAGCTGGGTTTGATTCTCAGCACCCACATGGCTGCTCGTTTCTATGATTCCAGTCTCCAGTTCCAGGGCATCTGATGCTTTTGCTTCCTCTCTAGGCACCAGGCCCACTAGTGGTGCACAGGCATACATGCAAACAAAACATCCTTGCACATAAAAATACTCTTTTAAAAAGGGTCTTGAAGCTGATGTTGTACACCTTTAATCCCAGCACTCAGAAGACAGAGACAGGCATGTCCCTGAGTACAAGGCTAGCCTGGTCTACAGATTGAGTTCCAGGACAGTCAGTGGGACACAGATAAACCCCACGTCAACAAAACAAAACTAAAAAGGGTTTTGACAGTTGGTATATAATTGTTATGATCCGCCCCTACCCCCAACTCCAGCATAGCTGTAGCCATTTGTTCCATGCCTGCTAGCTATTTCATATTGTTGCTGTAACATGTCTGCTAATCATTGACACAGAGAAGTGACTTGGCTCAGAGTGAGAACATCCTGAACACATACCTCCATATATATATATATATATATATATATATATATATATAAGATAGCTGGGAATAGCTATAAGATAGCTACAGTATACTCCATATATATATACATATATATGTATATATATATATTATATATACAGTATACTCCATATATATATATATATTATATATACAGTATACTCCATATATATATGGAGTATATATGGAGTATACTATATATATATATGTATATATATATATATATATAGAGAGAGAGAGAGAGAGAGAGAGAGAGAGAGAGAGTATACTGTAGCTATCTTCAGACACAGCAGATTCCATTACAGATGGTTGTGAGCCATCATATGGTTGCTAGGAATTGGATTCAGGCCTCTGGAAGAGCCATCAGTGCTCTTAACCACTGAGCCATCTCTCCAGCTCCCCATTCTGTATGTTCTAAGTGTTCTATAGAGGTTTACTAATGTTAAGAAATTCCACAAAGCTTTACATAGGACCCATCAAATCAAAAGTCAATGTAAATTGCTGTGTCTAAAATATCTTGAGTCAGAGCTGACCACCAGGCAGCACTTCCTGCACCTGCATATGAACTCATTGTGTGTGTTTTTTTTTTTCCTTTATAAACTGACAGAGAAAGATAACCGTTGTCACAGTTCAGATAATTCCTAGCTCTGTCCCTGGTCTGAGCACTATCAGGGTGTGTGATCAATAAACTATTCTTACTTAGCTGAGATCAGTATTCATATGGTTTGAGTGGCGATTCCTGAACCCCAATAGTAATTATGGCTTGTTCTCCCAACATGCAATCAAACCATCTGGAGCAATTCCCCTGAGGTACAATCAAAACAATTACCTGTTAAGAGGTGGTGGCACACTTCTTTAATCCCAGTTCTCATACAGGAGCTGGTCCAAGGCCCTCATACCTATATAGCAGAGGACTGCCTGGTGTGGCCTCAGTGGGAGAAGACATGCCTAATCCTTGAGAGATTTGAGGCTCCAAGGAGAGGGTGGTGGGGGAGCATCCTCTCAGAGATGGGGTGTGTGTGTGTGGGGGAGAAATGGGTTGAGGAACTATGGAAGTAGATACTGGGAGGGGGGGCAATGGCTGGATTATAAATAACAACAAAACCCACTTAACTCTAAGTAACAGGATTTACTTAGATATTTTGGGGACAAAATCTTGATTAAAAAGGAAGACTTTACCAGACATGTTGACATATACCTGTAATCCCAAAGGCAAGAAGATCAGGAGTTCAAGGCCAGTTTCAGCTACAGAGTGAGTTAAAAATCAGCTTGACTATATAAGACCTTGTTTCAAAAAAAGCAAGAAAACTTGGTTGAACATGGTGATAAGACACCTTTAATCCTAGCACTAAGGAGTCAAAGACTGGGGAATTTCTTGAGTTCAAGGTCATTCTGGTCTACATAGTGAATTCCAGACCTACTAGGACTACATAGTAAGACCCAGTATTAAAAAAAAAAAAAAAAAAAATAGGGAACTAGCACAAAAGGCATCAGGGCCTCATGTTTGTGTGTCAAGAATAAGAACAACTAGAGTTTGTCCAAAAGGTCCTTCTACATATATATATGCCAATGGTCTAGAGGCATATCAGCATAGGAACCTTTCAGTTGCTTGCCATCTGTTTGGTTTTATTTATAGATACCCGCTTCCTTGTGATAATGCACCGGGCAGTTAAGCTCCTTCACCTGAAGGTGTTAATGTACACACACACTTCTGAACAATACACCTAGCAACTTCAGAATTCCTCAGGTCCCAGCCCATGTCAGGTTATACCCCTCTTTAACATTAGTATGCCTCTCCATACTCTCCAGCAAATCAAATGTGCTCCAGCATATCTGGGTAGGAAGAATATGTAGGTCCACCCAACCTAAACTGGTTTTGAGTGTATGACAGCTAAAAAACCCTCCATTGTATGTTAGGCATCCATTTCTCTAACTCTGGTCCCTGGAAGGTAAGTGCCCAGTAACCCTGATTCGGTGACCTCCACTCAGAAATGTACAGCCGTGACCATCTATCTTTGACTAACTGCTGTTTTGGCTTTTGTAACTTGCTTATGCAGACACCCAGGGACTGTTTCGGGCCTTTGAGTAGGGAAGCTGCTGACGGCTGGGAGACTGAATGGGCAGAGTGAACTCTCTGTGGGCTGGCAGTAAGAGGCCAGCTGAGCTGTCCTCAGCTGTATCCACGTCCCTGTGGACATTCCAGAGAATTCGCTGAACGCTGCAGATGCTGACAAGGACTGCTCAGCTTTCTACCAGAATTATGGATTGTCCTCCCTTGTTACTTTAGAAATATTGCTGATCTTGAGTGATGTGCCAGTCTCTGCGCTTGGTAGTGGAGCAACACATGTAACTGGGACGTGGTGGTGGGCCTCAAAGGAAGATGGGGAATGGCGGGAGTAGATATACAATGCTCTACTCTGACATGGTCTGGTGGGGGGTTGTGTAACTAACGACAGACCACACTAGTGTTAGAAACAGTGTGTCCACAAATTTAACTCACTGTGCCTGGATTTTGTAAATATGAATCCCTTCTTTTTTCTCTCAGTGTTCAGGATTAAAGCTTAGGTCTCACACATGCAAGGCAGGTTTTCAGTGCTGGGGATCAAATCTAGGGCCTTAGGCATATTTGGCAAGCACTACTACTGAGTTACATCCGTGGCTCCTGTATTTTTACCTATATTTTACAAAAGCTCACAAGTAACTGGGTTTGAAAACTTTATTAGTCATATTATCTTTAAAACCTGTGTTTCTGCTATTGCAATAGTTCAATGAGTAAAAGCAATTGCCACTTTTGCAACACAGGCTTAAAGACGCGAGATGGATCCCTGGAATCCACCACTGAGATGGTTTGTATATGCTCGGGCCACAGAGTGGCACTATCAGAAGGTGTGGCCTTGTTGGAGTAGGTGTGTCACTGGGTGTGAGCTTTAATGCCCTAGTCCTAGCTCCCTGGAAGTGAGTCTTCCACTAGCAGCCTTCAGATGAAGATGTAGAACTCTTATCTCTGCTGCACCATGCCTGCCTGGATGCTGCCATATTCCTTCCTTGATGATAATGGACTGAACCTCTGAACCTGTAAGCCAGCTCCAATTAAATCTTGTCCTTATAAGAGTTGCCTTGGCCATGGTGTCTGTTCACAGCAGTAAAACCCTAACTAAGAGATCCATAAACATGGATGGTAGGAACAGGTTCCAGAGATGTCTTCTGACCTCTGCACATGTGCCATGGCATGCAGGGCTCCCATCACACTCACACATACATGTGTATGTGTGTGTGTGTTGCATGCATTCGAGTATGTAGATAAATGTGCCTGAATATAGTGGCCTGAGCAGGACATAGGACATAAGGACTTAGCCCTTCTGCCTTGCCACACTACAGAGTTGCTTATTAAAGCAGAAACTTGCCGTTTCCTCTCAGTTCGTGAGATCCCTGTCTCCACCCCTCGAGGTTGGGTTACAGGCACACGCAGCGATTCCTAGCTTTTTGTGTGGTTTCTGGGGATTCAAAGTGGTAGGGATCATGAACTTAGGTCCTTGTGTCTGAGCTCTTATCCACTGAACCATCTCCCAGTCCCAGTTTTAATCTGATCCTCTTGTCTTGGCCTCCTATGTGGGTGTCACTAGAGGCATGTGCCACTGTGACTGGCTCTATATTTTGTTGTCTGTTTTGAGACAGAGTCCAATGTAGCCGAGGCTGGCCTTGAATTCACTAAAGATGTAACTAAAGATGACCTTGAATTCTTGGTCTCCTACCTTTATCTACCCAGAGTAGGGATTATAGGCATATATCACCAAGGGCTTCATACATACTAGGCAACCACTCTACCAACTGAGCTACACCCACCGTTATTTCACATTAAGAGAATGTACATGTTTATGTGGGAACACAAACGGCCGATGGGGAAAGAACAGAGGACAAAGGGACAAGGTATTTATGGCCATAGCACACAAATATATATATATATATATATACTTTCCTCCTTTTAAGATGGGTAATAAGGAGCTGGAAGGACAGTCTGATGACTAAGCGCTTGTCACTCTTCCGAAGGGCTTGGGTTTGAGTCCCAACATCGATATGATAGCTCACAACCATATGCAACTCCTATTCCAGAATATCCAATGTCCTCTTCTACCTTCTTCACACAATGGTATATATGTGTGTGCACACACATGGTGCATATACATACATGCAAAATGTCATGCACATAAAACATTTTAAAGTTAAAAAATTAATTAACATTAATTTTTTTTTGAGACAGAGTTTCTCTGTGTAGCCTTGACTGTTCTGGACCTCACTCTGCAGATTATGCTGGCTTTGAACTCAGGAGATTCATCTGCCTTTGCCTCCCATGTAAAAATAATAGACTTTACAAATTATAAGATATATGTGGTGTGTGTGTATATATATATGAAATATATATTCAAATGGTACAAGAATACACAAGGAAGCCAGGCAGGATGGGCACACTCCTTTAATCCCAGCACTGAGTAGGGAGAGGATCTGAGTTTGAGGCCCAACCTGGTCTATATAGTGAGTTCCAGGAGAGCCAGGGCCTTGTAGGAGACCCTATCTCTAAAAACAGACAGTCTACGAAGAGATCATCTCTAGCTCTGCTTCAGCCCCTGTAAGGGCCAATCTTGCCAGTTTCGTAGGTGTCTTTCCAGACCTTTTTCACACATATATGTCATTCTTCTCCCCTGACTGTCAGATGCACACTATGAGGGACCCACATTGTCCTAGAGCTTTCTTGTTTTCTCTTGTTAAGTTTTTCATTGCAATATAAAGCTTTTGTTTTTGCAGTGTTGAGGATCAAACCCAGCAACTTGTACATGGTTGGCAAGCATTCTGCCACTGAGCTCCACCCTCAGTTCCAGAAGATCTAGACTTATCTTTATAAACTTTCTCATCTGAACGCAAGCACTCCGTTCTGTCCTCAGAGTGGGAAAGCAGCCACAGATCATAAAGAGGCACTGCTTGGGTTTCAGGGATTTTAAATTTTTGGATTTATTTTATTTTTTACTTTTATGTGACATGAAGTTTTTTGGATTCTTCTGGTTTGGTTTTGGTTTTGATTTTTTTCAAGACAGTCTCATTATGTAATTCTGGCTGTCCGGGAACTTACTATGTAGACCAGGTTTGCCTCAAACTCACTGAGATTCTGCCTCTGCCTCTGCCTCTGCCTCTGCCTCTGCCTCTGCCTTCACCTTCTGAATGTTGGGATTAAAGTTGTGTGCCACTACACTCATCTGACATGGAGTATTTTTATAAAGTGACATGTAATATTATGGAGCACTTATCTCTATTATTAAAACATTCTCCCTAAAGGCTGGAGAGATGTCTCAGAGGTGAAGAGCATTGAGAGGTTTTGAGTTTAATTCCCAGCACTCATATGATGGCTAACTACCACCTGTAACTCCATTTCCAAGGAGAATCTACCACCCTCTTCTAGCACCTACAGGTACTGCATGTGTGTGGTATAAAGACATACATGTGGGGAAAATATTCATACATGTAATACAAAATTATCAGAATTGGTGGTACACACCTTTAATCCCAGCAGTCAGTAACAGTCTGTGGTGGAAATGTTCTTTAGCATAGGGGAAGATTTAGGGGTGGCCCCTCTGCTGAATGGTGGGAATGTTCTTTGGCATAGGGGAAGGTTTAGGGGTGGCCCCCATGCTGAAAGGCAGGGAAGGGGCACCTTCACATAATCTCCCTGCAGCCGAGAGCATGACCGTTCCATTGAGGAGGGGGCACCTTCTGATAATCTCCCTGCAGCTGAGGACATAACTGCTCCATGAGCCCAAGATGTTTTGGAAGTAATTCAAGGCTACTGAGAGCTGTGCGTGCAAGGATCAAAGAAACAGACCTCATGCACCTGGGCATGGGGGAAAAATATTTAGTGTAAGATAATGAAGAAGTGGGCATGCTTTGCCATGAGAAAGTGCTAAGAGATTGTGCTACATGATTGTTGTTAAATTCTATTTTTAGTCTTACTGTGTTTTACTATAAAAGATTTCTCTCATTAAAGTTTATTGCCATTGCCAGCAGAGCGGTGGTCCTCTCGTTCTCATTCAGTTGCCCTCTCTACTTCAGCCTCACCCTTGTCAGCTGGCTCCGACAACACTCCCCCCCCCCAAAATTATCAGGACTGGTGGTACACACCCTTAATCCCAGCAGTCAGGAAGTAGGCAGAAGGCAGAACCAGGTGGATCTGTGAGACTAGCCTGGTCTACAGAGTGAGTTCTGGTACAACCAGGGCTACACAGAGACACCCTGTCCTGGCAAAAAAATCTCATGCAGCGGAGCTAGTGAGCCCAGTTACATGAGAGACTAAGAGCACACTCCAGCTCACCACCACCTTCCACTACCACCACAGAGTACTGTAGCTTCCTGTTCTCTTTCTGGGGTAGACTGGCTGGAAGAAAGCCTGAGGGCTCCTGGTTCACATTCCTGCCTTCAGATATGAGGATGGGTTTTTGCCTGTGAACGCTTCTGCCTGCCAAGGAAGGCATTGCTTAGCATCACATGTTATTGATGCCCTTTGATTTCCTCCGATCTGAGTTGAATTTTTTTCTGTAGTACCACTTACTTAGCCTTCTGCCTGTTTTGGGGGTAGGGCTCCAGGGAAAGTTATTTTCTGGCAAGGCAGGGAGCCACCCCAGAGTCCTGCACATCGGAGTGGCTCAGTGAAGCTGGAGAAACTGATACTTAGCATCCAGGAGGCACCAGGCCTGCTTCACTGTTCTCATTACAGGTCAAGGTTCTGGCCAGAGATCCTCCACCTGGGTCCAAGTTTCCTAAGGTTGCTATAGCAAAGTATCACAAATTAGGTGGCCTCAACAGTAAAAGTTTTGTCTCCCATTTCTCGAGAGCAGAGGTGTGGCATCCAGGTGAAGGCTGGCTCGGTTTCTTTCCGTATCCCCTCTTCCTCATTCCTGGGGATGGCTAGCAATTCTTGGAATTTCTTGCCTTACAGACTGGGTCAGTCCCATGTGTACTATCTTCTTCATGTGTTATTCTTTCTATGACTGAGTCTGTGTCTCTCCTCCCCTCACAAGGACACTGGTTGGCCTGTTGACTTCATCTTGACTTTATCAAGTACAGTTGCACATTGCTACTTCCAAAGAAGAGCACAGTCAGAGACCAAATTATTATTTATGGAGACAGTCACAGGTGACCCAGAGGGCCTTGAACTCTCAATCCTCCGAAGTGCTGAAGCAGGGGCATGCCCCACTACACGTGGCTTCAACAAATCTTTTTAGGCGACAGTGATCTTGCCCTGTGGTGAACACAAGTGTAGACACTGCCTGGTTTCCCAGAAGGCTGTAGTGTGACTGAAACACAAGGACGCTCAAGTGGGAAACCCAGGATGAAGTGGAACATCTGGACTTCAGAACATCTAGACTCTAGCTCCCGTTTCTGCACTTGAGGTTCAGGACCCCAAACCACTGGCTGGTTTGGTGGCCCTTTTTCTCTTCAGAATGTCAGTGAAAACTCAGATATTTATTAATTCTGTATTGGGTGTGTGTGGGGGGGGTCCCCACTGTACCGCAAACACTATGTCTGAGCATCTCCTTTCTAGTTTTTTCTCCTACCTCTCAGAAGTGCACAGCTAAGTCTTGTAAACACAGCACTGTTTCCTCTTCCCCCTAGCCCCTCCCACCTCCCTATCTATTAGGCAATCTTTCCAGAGTCTGAAAGAACAGCCTGGTCTCCAGCCATGCTCACGGCTAAAGAGCATCCGCTCTTCTGTGTTCTCCACAGCATCTAACTCACAACTACTTTTGCTTTTGCCTCACATCAAGCATTTTCCCCCTCGGCTGTTAGCTTCTGATACCAGGGATTGTGAGAATGTTTGAGCTAGGCACACCGAGTGTTTGTAAATTTGTAAATTTGTAAATGAATGATGACTACCCACGACTGTGGCAGTAGGCGTTGGGTGTCTCCATGAAACAGAACAATTTAGTCTTCTATAACGTAGTAATCTCAAGTGAGTTTTTGGGATGGCATGCTCTAGTCTCCCTACCCCTGACTTCTTTTGGAGATTAACTGTTCCTCTCCACTCCATGAACTCATATTCTAAGTGGAACTGTGTCTAGGTTGGTTTTTGTCAACTTGACAATGTACTTGGGAAGAATCTTAGTTGAGACCTGCATCCATCAGATTCCCCTGCAGGCAAGACTCTGGAACATTTTCTTTCTTTCTTTTTTTTTTTTTTTTTTTTT
>NW_022196903.1:42799007-42806040 GCF_008632895.1 Mastomys coucha
TAGACCAGGCTGGCCTCCAACTCAGAAATCCGCCTGCCTCTGCCTCCCAAGTGCTGGGATTAAAGGCCACTACCGCCCGGCCGGAACATTTCCTTAATTAATGATTGATGTGGGTGTTGACATCCCTGGGGAGGTGGTACTGGGCTGTAAAAGAAAGGAAACCGAGCAAGACTGTAAGCAGCACTGCCCTCTCTGCTCCAGTTCCTGCCTCCTGTTTCTGTCCCTGCCCCGTTCATGCGCTGACTTCCGTCCAAGGATAGGCTGTGATTGGGACTCAGGAGCCAAGGTTTCTTCTCCAAGCTGCTTTTGGTTAGAGTATTTTATCACTGTGGTTGGAACTCAAGGCTTTTCACACCACTCTTGTGTCCCGTGCTTGCATTTGTGCAGCATGGATAGGAACAAAAACCACACCAGACCAACCAAAGTCGGGCGCAAGCCTCCTTCTGGAGACCTAAGCATGAAGTGTGAGCTGACAAATGCTGGAAGTTATTTATCTCTAGCGCATGGAGAGACGCCTCTGAAACATTAAAGTTGACTTAGTAAGGGACCAAAGCTGGGTTCAGTGGAATATACCTATAATCCCAGCACTCAGGCAGCAGGAGAAAAACAGTTAGGTTCAACTTGGGCTGTATAGTAGGACCCTCAATATCTCAATATCTCACCTTGCCAGGAAAAAAAAAAAAGTAGGGAAGAGTTCTAATAGTGTTTGATATTCATTGGCTTCTCTGATAGTGCCACTGTTGTGGCCCAGTAAATTCCTTTTATTTTGTATCCATTGATACTTAATGTATATCATTTGTTGCTAGTGGAGACATAACAGAAACGGAAAGTAAATTGGTTTAGAGAGACTGTTCTGGCCAGCAGGGGGTATAGCTCAGTGGTAGAGCATTTGACTGCAGATCAAGAGGTCCCCGGTTCAAATCCGGGTGCCCCCTTACCGTCCCATAGTTGTGGGTCACTCTTTTGACCACACAGGTAAGTAATTGGGAGAAAAAAAAATAATGATGTGGACAAAGAACATTTCTTAAGATATTAAGAACTGAAGAAATCAGAATCAGTAAGTAGGTGTCCACCAGAGGGAGCGAGAGAGCAGGCTGAAACTGGGAAAACAAAAACACTGATGTAGTGTTTGCTTGGAAGCAACTACAGCTACACAGATGACCTGGCTCATTGACACTTGCAGGACATAGTCTCATTTCCTTTCCAGCCTTTTGTTTACTCACACAGCTGACAAAAGCATCGACTGAAATGGTTTCTCCTTGTTGATCTACATACCGGGCTTAAGCTCAAAGACCCATTGGCCTTGGGGTTTGATAAGAGAGCACAATTGATGTGAAGGACCAGAAATTCAACTTAGGTTTACTGTGGTCTTTACTCATAACAGCAAGAAAACAAAAGCAACCTGGGCTGCAATGATGTTGGACAAGCAAAATGTATATGACATATATGACAAAATATTAATTCAAGTGTTTTTTTGTTTTGTTTTGTTTTGGTAGTTTGTTTTTTGTTTTTGTTTTTGTATTTTTGTTTTTGTTTTTTTGTTTTTGTTTTTTGAGACAGGGTTTCTCTGTATAGCCCTGGCTGTCCTAGAACTCACTCTGTAAACCAGGCTTGTGTGTGTGTGTGTGTGTGTGTGTGTGTGTTTGTTTTAAAGAAGGCACTGAGGGTGGTGGTCTGTATGAGAATAGCCCCTATAGGCTCAAATATTTGAATGCTTGGTTCCCAGTTTGGTGGAACTGTTTGTGAAGGATTGGGGGGTGGAGGGAAGGCTTCAAAGTTTCAAAAGCTCATGCCAGGCCTCTTTCCTTGCCTTCAACTTTTTAATAATATGTAAGCTCTTAGTGTATCTTTAATCCCAGCAGTGGTAGAAGCAGGTGAATTTCTGTAAGTTCAGAGTTCCAGGCTATCCTGGATTATATACATAGTTAGTTCAAGGACAGCAAGAGCTACAAAGAGAAACCCTATCTCAAACACACACACACACACACACACACACACACACACACACACACGCACACACTGGTAAGCTTTTAGCTTTTAGCTACTGCTCCAGTATCATGCCTGCCTGCTGCCATGTTCCCCATCATGATGATCAGGGACTCTAACCCTCTGAAACTGTAAGCAAACCAGTAAGCAGCACTAAGGGAGCTATTCTCTTTGATTCTCTTTGATGTTCTCTGCATCAACTCTTGCCTCTAGGTTCCAGCCCTGTTTGAGTTCCTTCCCTACTGTTATGGATGATGAACTGAAACGTGGAAGTGTGAGTGAAGTAAACCCTTTCCTCCTCAAGTTGCTTTTTATCACAGTGTTTCATCACAGCAATAGAAACCCAATGAAGACACATGGTGGTACACACCTTTAATTCTAGCACTCAGGAGCAGAGGCAGGTAGATATCTGTGAGTTCAAAGCCAGCCTGATCAACATGGGGAGTTCTAGACCAGTCAGGGCCACACAGTGAGACCCTGTTCAACACAACAACCTAAAGGAGGACATCCAAATGCAAGCTACAGCATGGGTGTTATGCTAAGTGAGGACAATTTAATGACATAATGACTGGTGTGTATGCTAGGAAGGCTGCCCAGTGGTAAAGTGCTGTAAGCACTGAGTTCAAACCTCTTCACCACATCAAGGATTTAAAAAAAAAGGCCAGGTTGGGGGGGGGGTACACACTTTTAATCTTAGCACTCAGGAGGCAGATCTCTGTGAGTTCTAGGCCAGCCTGGTCTACAGAGCAAGTTCTAGGCAGGATAGTCAATTCTACACAGAGAACCCTGTCTCAAAAATAAAAATAAATACATAAAAACAAAACAAATAAAATTAAAGGCTAGGTAAGAATGGATTTCCATTAAAGTTGTCTTCTGGCCTCCACATGTATGTGTGTGTGTGGCTGGTGCGTGCACACACACACACACACACACACACACACACACACATACACACACACACATACACACACCCCAAAAAAATGAGAAAATAAAAGGTGTACAGAGCAGTGCACACACAAACTGTATGATTCTGTTTATATGAAGTACTTGAAGTTATCAAATCGTCATGAGGCAAAGTAAAACACTGGCTTTGAGGAGCAGGGGAAATGGGAGACTGGAGGCTTGGAGGTTAGTAATGTCTCGATTTTGAAGGATGAGTTATGAAAAGAGATATACAGTGATGGTACTATTAGCTACAGAACGTTCTGGATTTTCAAAATATATTTTGTTGTTTTTACTTATGTGTGTACTCCAACTCACATTATAGATTTTTATTCATTTTATTTAATTTACTTATTTATTTATTTTTTTATTTTATTTTATTTTTATTTTTTTTTGAGACAGGGTTTCTCTGTGTAGCCTTGGCTGTCCTAGAACTCACTCTGTAGACCAGACTGGCCTCAAATTCAGAAATCCGCCTACTTCAGCCTCCCAAGTGCTTGGATTAAAGGTGTGTGCCACTACTGCCCAGCAGTAGATTTTTATTTTATTTTTTTTTTATTTTTATTTTTCAATTTTTTTGTTTTTGTTTTTGTTTTGGAGACAGGGTTTCTCTGTATGGCCTTGGATGTCCTGGAACTCACTCTGTAGACCAGGCTGGGCTTGAACTCAGAAATCCACCTGCTCTGCCTCCCAAGTGCTGGGATTAAAGATGTGCACCACCACTGCCTGGCTAGATTTTTATTTTTAAAAGTGTATTTTTATTTTATATGTATGAGTGTTTGTATACATATATGGGTTCCAAGTGTGTGCCTAATGCCCTCAGAGGCCCTGGACCTGGAGTTATTAGTGTTTGTGAGCCAGCACATGTGTGGGTGCTGGAAACAGCCTGAGTCCTATACAAGAACAAGAGGTGCTCCTGATCACAGGAGGTGCTCCTGATCATGTCGTCTCTGCTCCAACATTACGGAGTTTTTAAAAACATCACCGAGCTGTGCATTCACATTTGGTGAAGATGGTAAATTATATGTTCTGTGAATTTCCCAAAGTAATCACAACTGAGAAAAAAAATCTCACTTTTCAATTTTTATATTTCAGGCATAATTGTATAAAATTACATTTATTATAGAATAAAATATGAAGCATTAGAAGTAACTCAATCAAAATACTAACAGAATTTCCTCCACCTTGGAAAGTATAAAACCTCGGGGGATATTGTACACTAAATAGATGAAATAAAGTACTCTACATTCCATTTATAAAATGTTTTAAATCTCATAGAATTAACTTAAGAGATTCTTTGAATTCCAACCAAATTATTGACAGACTTTGCCTGGGTTAGGGAAAATTAACAAATTTAATTCTAAGGTTTGTTTAAAAATATTTTGTTTTATATATATATGTATATATATATATACATATAGTTATTGAATATATTATATATATTCTAGCACTCAGGAGCAGAGCAGGTGGATCTCTGTGAGTTCACGGAACCCCAGCTTTGGCCTCAGCCTGTGCCGTTTCTTATCCCGGCTAAGGTCCACATCTTAGGCTGCCTTTTCCCACCCACTGAACCCAGTACCTGATGGCAGCACAGGGTGAATGCAGTCCAGCTTTCTCGATTCATCTGCCTGGCAGAGCTCCCACACCCCGGAAGTGAGGCAGAATGAGGTACCAAAATTGAGGCACTTGGAGTTTCAAGTTTTGTTTTAGCTTTTCATGTGGTATAGTCTGAGAAAGCAGGGTTGAGCATTGGTTACCACTTGGACATCCTAGGGCACGTTATGTGTCTAAGATTCCAATGGCTGGGAATGTAGGAAAGACTTATCTTGGTGGTTCTGGGTTCTCATGAGGATGCAGATAAATAGCCAGCTGTTCCAGGAGGAGCCCTTCTAAGCTGTCCCTCTGCCACGACTGTTGGAAAAGAGACTTAGTGCCTTGCTGGTACTGGAAAGAGGTCTCCCTTCTTGCTATGTTGGGCTCTTCACAGAGCAGCTCCATGGGTGCCCATGGCACTCACTTGACTTCTCCCAGAGATCCAAGGGATAGTAGATGTCATCAATGTGTTCAGAGACCATGTTCAGAAGTGATAAGTTCACTTCTGTTACATCCTAGTCATTAGAATGGTGCTACCAAGGCAGCTCACATTCAAAAGGAGGTTAATTGAGCTTCGTAGCCTTCAAAGAGACGTATCAAAGACTTGTGAGCATACTTTAAAACCACCACAGTTCACTCAAAGTCAAAGAAGCATGAAGGTGGACCCGCTGAACTTTCCCAAATGGACTCTGAGCTGAGATTTCCCAGCCTAATGTGTTAGCTTCAGGGGCTAAAATGGCTCCAGAAAGATCCATTCAAAGATGGCATCTAGATTTGAACCCAGGGGTCCCTTAGTAATTATTGGCATATATTAGTGGTATATAATTACAGAATAATAGTTTCATGATGACGTGTTCACACAGGTATATAATAATATATTTTCGTCACATTCACCCCATCAGCGTCCTTAGTCCCTCCGCTCCCACTGATATCCCTTTTCTGTCTAACTGCTCCCCTTTCTACTCTCTCTCTCTATTTTTTTTTAACAGTTTCTTTTTGTTGGTTTTGGTTTTTGAGACAAGGTTTCTCTGTGTAGCCCTGGCTGTCTTGGAACTTGCTCTGTAGACCAGGCTTTGAAATCTGCCTGCCTCTGCCTTCTGAGTGCTGGGATTAAAGGGGTGCGCCACCATACCTGGCTACAGTTTCTTACACTGTTTGCTTTCTTATTATTGTGTGTGAATACTATGTGTTCATGTGTGTGTGTGTGTGTGTCACAGCACATGTCCGGAGAGCAGAGGCAACTTTAGGGAGTCAATTCTCTCCATCCGTAATTCTAAGGGTGCACTCAGATCTAGACTTTTCAAGGCAAGGCTTTTATCTCACATCAAAATTCAAGCTGGAGAACTGAATGGGCAGCTTCCTCAGAGACCAAGAAGGTGCTGTGTAGATTTCGTGTGTGTGTGTGTGTGTGTGTGTGTGTGTGTGTGTGTGTGTACTGAATTGTCACTGCTGTCTTGCTCAGCTGTAGACCATAAAAGCAGCAGCAACTGTACCTGGAAGTGGCCTGAAGACAGTCAGAAGTCTCCCAGGAGGAGGTGCCCCAAGCTATTGCATGAGGCTAGGTGCTGCTGGCTCTAAGTACTACAGGAGATAGAAGCTGTGGCAGTTGCCACCTGCTGCGGCAGGCAAACAGAATAGCTTAGCAACCTGGACTCCATTCAGCCTGGATTGTGCACACACCCCTCTTGGAATAAAGCACTTAGCAATCTGTTAGCAGTCTATGGCCTCCATTTGTACAGAGCTGCAGCCTCTGCTTTACACATTACTCTCCTTAGCAACCTTTGTTTGCTTTCTACTGCTTTGATAAAGACCAAAAGCAAGTTAGGGAGGAAAGGGCTTATTTCCCCTTACAGTTTAAAGTCCATTATGAAGAGAAATCAGAGCAGGAGCTCAAGGCAGGAACTTGGAGGCAGGGGCTGAAGCAGAAGGCCAGTCTTACAGAGGCATTTCTCAGCTGCAAGTCCTCTTCCCAGATACTCTAATTTGTGTCCACTTGACAAAACAAACAAACAAACATAGAAACTAACCAAAAATCTAGCCAAGGATGGTCTTGAACTCCTGAACTCTTGCTTCTACCTGTACTGGGATTAGAGAAGAGTGTTACACACCCAGCTTAATAGTGGAACATCTGTTAAAGTAGATGCTCTTCAAGACCTTGAGTAAGCAGTTTCCATGACCATCCTAGGTTCTCTAGTTCTGCTAACATCTAACTCTATCTACTCTTACATACCCTGCTTTCCCTCAAATATGAAGCTAGAACTTAATGGGCCACACAGATGCCTCTCCTGGCACCCAGGACAGCCTTTTCTATGGCCTAGCCCCCTGTGAAAGGAAAATGGAAACAAGTGGGAGATAGAGAAAGATGCAAAAGAAGTAAAAAGCACAATAGAGACCCTTTTGTATCCAGCAGTGGTGAGAGTGGGGGAGTGAAGAAGCATTCTGGACAGGAGTGTGTGGGTGCCAGTGGGTGTGTGGGTGCCAGGGGTGTGTGAGTGCCAGGGGTGTGTGAGTG
>NW_022196903.1:42806237-42816281 GCF_008632895.1 Mastomys coucha
GTGTGAGTGCCAGGGGTGTGTGGGTGCCAGGGGTGTGTGGGTGCCAGTGGGTGTGTGTGGGTGCTAGTGGGTGTGTGGGTGCCAGGGGTGTGTGGGCTAGTGCGATGGTGCTGTGAGCACTGACTGCTCTTCTGAAGGTCCTGAGTTCGGATCCCATATCCCAGCAACCACATGGTGTCCCACAACCACCCGTAATGAGATCTGACGCCCTCATCTGGTGCTTCTGAAGACAGCTGCGACCAGCTGCGTCCAAAGACAGCTGCAGTGAATTACGCAGGAGCGAGCACGGCCGTCCTGATGGCTCACGGCCATCTGTACAGCTACAGTGTACTCATACACATAATAAAATAATTTTAAAAATGGGAGTACGTAATCCTTTTTGTCTGGTACACTGACTTGTGAAATTCTTTAACCAGCATCAAAGATTATGGTGCATGCTTTTAATCCCAGCACTTGGGAGGCAGAGGCAGGCAGATTTATGAGTTCAAGGCCAACCTGGTCCACACAGAGTTCCAGGACAGCCAGGGCTATACAGAGAAACCCTGTCTCAAAAAACAAAGAAAAAAGAAAGAGAGAAAGAAAGAAAGAAAGAGAGAGAGAGAGAAAGATATTAACAGGAGGAGTTATTACTGTGACATTTTTCATGATTCATCTTTACCATTTTAGTCACAGTAATCTTTTGAAGGACTTGAGAAAAATCCATCCCAGGCTTTGTCAGTGTTCCTTGTGTCTAATAATTACTAGCCTTTTTAACAAGTACATAAAGACAAGAGCAGACGTTCTGAATGAGCTAGCTAACAGAGAATACTCTAGAAGTCTGGCTTAGAAGTTACCACAGTGAAATACAAAGTATCTTGAAGCTTCCTGGTCATTAAAAAAAAAAAAAAGTTGAAAACGTGCCATTCAGCCACTAGGAAATAGCTGTGATTAGTTCTGAAGAGCAGTAGGAATTCATATAATAGATCTTTACTAGAGAGATGATATTACTGCCAGGGTAGCCATATACAGCCCACAGGTAGACATCACACATTTTCACCAAGTGCATAGCATCTTATGACAAGGGCTCTACAACATTGTGACTCTTAAATACTTGCCACACCTTATATTTTGTTTTGTTTTGTTTTATTATTTTTTTATTTTATTTTTTATTTTTGGTTTTTCGAGACAGGGTTTCTCTGTGTAGCCCTGGCTGTCCTGGAACTCACTCTGTAGACCAGGCTGGCCTCGAACTCAGAAATCCGCCTGCCTCTGCCTCCCAAGTGCTGGGATTAAAGGCGTGTGCTACCACCACCTGGCTCTTGTTTTTTTTTTTTTTTTTTTTTTTTTTTTTTTTAAAGGGGTGTGTGTGGCTCAATGGGTAAAGGTGCTTGCCACTAAGTCTGACCATCTAAATTCAATCCCCAAGACACACATGGTGGAAGGTGGGAACTGACTTCCAAAGCCATTCTCTGACTGCCACACATGCACCATGGGCTAATCCATGCTTTTTAAAAAGCAGAAATAACAGCACAGGTGAGGGTGGGATAGGTCCTGACCCTCCACTTCATTAGACATTCATATTCGTAGACATTCACTAGACAACACACACTCTGTTCTAGTTTGTTTTCTGTCTGCTGTGATAGAGACCATGACCAGAAGTAATGTGGAGAGGAGAGGGTTAATCTGCCTTACATGTCTGATCACAGTCCATTGGAGAGGGAAGTCAGGGCAGGACTCAATCAGAGAACATGATGGAAGAACTTTTGTTTTGTTTTGTTTTGTTTTGTTTTTGGTTGGTTTTGAGTGGGGACTCTCTTTATGTAGCCCTGGCTGTCCTGGAACTCGTTCTGTACATCTGTCTGCCTCTACCACCCTGCCTCTCCTCTGCCTGTAAGTGCTGTGATTAGAGGCTTACACCAACTGCCTCCCACTCCCAGCTCAGCCAGTTTCTTAACCACCTTCTGCCCAGACGTGGTACTCCTCTCCTGCATCAATCGCTAATCAAGAAAATGTCTCACAGACTTGCCACAGGACAACTTGATGGAGGCTTTTCCCAGTTCAGGAAGGAAGTCATTCCTTCCAGATGACTCTAGCCCTGACAAGGTGGCAAAATAAAGAACACCACATACACACAACAAAGCGCACAGAGTTTGACTCAGAGAAATAATTATCTTCTATCGCTTATCCTTTTTAGTTTTATAATTCTGATTTCACCCCTTCTTCTTAGATACAGACGGGATGGCTGGAGCACCCGCTGCTGACTTTGAGAATGGGATCCATATTTTTTTTTTTGGCTTTTTCGAGACAGGGTTTCTCTGTGTAGCCCTGGCTGTCCTGGAACTCACTCTGTAGACCAGGCTGGCCTCGAACTCAGAAATCCACCTGCCTCTTCCTCCCAAGTGCTGGGATTAAAGGCATGCGCCACCACCGCCCAGCACATATACCATTTTTAAAAGGTTGAAAACTGATCGTGTGAAGACACAGAGGCAGAATATAAAAAAGAGGGGCCTCAGAAGTAACCAGCTAGGCTGACACCTGTTCTGACTTCAGGCTTTTTGTTTTTGTTTTTGTTTTTATTTTGGTTTTGGTTCTTTTAGATTTATTTTTTTTTTATTTTATGTCTATGAGTACACTGTAGCTGTACAGATGGCCATGAGTCATCGTGTGTGTGGCTGCTGGGAATTGAACTCAGGACCTCGCTCCACCTGCTTGCTCTGGTGTAATTCACTGTAGTTGTCATCAGATGCACCAGAAGAGGTCGTCAGATCTCATTACTGGTGGTTGTGAGCCACCATGTGGTTGCTGGGATCTGAACTCAGGACCTTCGGCAGTCAGTGCTCTTACCCACTGAGCCATCTCTCCAGCCCCAACCTCAGGCTTCTTTGAATTGAAAGAAAATATATTTCCATTGATCAAACCATACAGTTTGGGGATTGTGGTGGTCTGAATGAAAATGATCCCCATAGAATCAGGGAGTGGTGTTATTGGAGGAGTGGCTTTGTTGGAGGAAGTGTGTCACAGGGGGTGGGCTTTGAGGTTTCAGAAGCTCAAGCCAGGTCCAGTGTTACTCTCTCTTCCTGGGCCTGTCAATCCAGATGTAGGTTTGGCTACCTCTCCAGCCTCACATCTGCCTAAATGCTGTCATGTTCCCATGTAACGTTAATTTTTTTCAAATTCCACTTTTAATGATGGTTCTTAAACATTTTAACCTCCCTTGTAACCCATCACCCACCAGAGGTAGAGGAAAAGAAAGGATATTGGGGGCCGGGGGTTGGGGGAGAGTAGACCTGTTTAGAAAAGTTCTTTGGAGCAATTCCCATCTATGTTGTCTGGAAACCAGCTGTTCAGCTCACAGGTTAGCATCGGAAGCTAGATCCACTTGAAAACACTTCAAGAATACACTAGCAGTCCAGTTCAGTAGAGTGGGGTTAGCAACAGCTGTGACATGACTTAGCAGAAACAGCCAGGCCTCAGCCTTGGCTTGAGTCAGTAGGAGGGATCAGGAGGAAGACCAGGAGACATTCTCAGTTGTGCTCTCTCTGGGAAGCAAAGATCAGTGAAGCCACAAGACCAACAAGTGTTGCACAGGTAGCTGTACCAGCAAGCCAAGCACTGTCTCCATCCATTCCATGGAGTCCTATTTATACCTTTCAAACAGCACATGTCCTCCACATGCTTTGCCTCAGCGCGGGCATCCAATCTGCCTGAGTCCTTTGAAGTGGCAACAATCTGCAGCACACCACCAGACGTTTTTTGGTGCATTTCTCTCTATGGAGTTCCTACAAGTGTGGCTCAACTACATAATGTAAGGCGGATCAATACATGTGTGTTGTTGGCAAAGAATCTTTCATCATGAGTCCTTTCATATGCTTGCTTTAGCAGAACATCCTCTCTCCTGGGTCTGCTTCAGTAAAATGTTTCTTCAGGAGTCTGCCTTAGTCTTTTACACTTGTGTCCACTTTAACAAAAAGTTCCTTTATGTGTTTGCCCCAGCAAAACACCATTTAACTATCTTTCCAAAGAACCTTCAAGTTTCCATTTCATTTCCCTTCATGACAAGAATGGGCCAGCCCTCTGAACTGTCTTCCTTTATAAGGGTTACTATGGTCATGATATCTCTTACAACAATAGAAACCCTAAGACAGGATCCTTCTTGTAGCAATCCTAGAAAACTAATATGCCAGAACCACATTTTTTCCCCTCTTGCAACATGGATATCCATAATTGAGCATTCTTCTATGTAAGTGAGGTGTTGCATTTATCCCAGGTTGAATTTTGCCTTACAAGGGCAAGTAGGAAGAGAGAGACGAGGGAACAAAGAGTCATGGTGGCTAACAGTGCTTCCTGCTTTCCCAGAGGACCCAAGTTCACTTCAAGTTCAGTTCCTAACACTGACATGGGGCTCCTCACAACCACCAGTGACTCCAGCTCCAGGGGATCTGAGCCTTCTCCTGGCCTCCGTGGGTACTGCATTCATGTGCACAAACCCACACAGATAGGCATATAATTAAAAAGAGCCATTACAGGGCTACAGAGGGCTCAGGAGCTAAGAACACATCTTGCTCTTGCAAAGGACCTGAGTTAGATTCCTGGAATCTACATCATATGGCTCATGACCATCTGTAACTCCATCTCTAGGGGAAGCAATGACTCTGGTGTTCACCCCCCCCCCCGTGGTCACCTATACTCACATGTACATAAGCCCCATATACACAGAAAAGATGTTATCAATTGGATTATTTTTGCAATATTATGAGCATCACTTTAATGAATTTGAACATACCTCTTTCCCTATATCAGACTGTATCCTAAGGATTGAGTTCTTTTCCTTTCTTGGTTTTTTTTGAGAGGAAGTTTCCCTGTGTAGCATTGGCTGTCCTGTAGACCAGGCTAGCCAATAACTCAGAAATGTACCTGCCTCTGCCTCTAGAGTGCTGGGATCAAAGATGTGTGCCACCACCACCTGGTTCAGGATTTCTTCCTTCCTTCCTTCCTTCCTTTGTTCCTCTCTCTATCTCTCTCCCTCTCTCCCTCTCTTACTCTCTTTCTTTCTTTCTTTCTTTCTTTCTTTCTTTCTTTCTTTCTTTCTTTCTTTCTTTCTTTCTTTCTTTCTTTCTTTCTCTTCAAGACAGGATTTCTCTGTATAGTTCTGGCTGTCCTGGAACTCACTCTGTAGACCAGGCTGGTCTTGAACTCAGAAATCCACCTGCCTCTGCCTCCCAAGTGCTGGGATTAAAGGTATGTACCACCACTACCCGGCCAGAATTTATTTCTTAATGTGAAAATTTCAGGGTCCAAGACTGCTTTACTAATGTGTCTTACAAGTATGTCTCAGGATTAACTCTTAGAGTTCCTGGCAGTTCTCTTTCTCCCTCACCAGTATCTCCTGACTCTCACATTCACTCTGCCCTTTCCCCTCATGAGAGTGCTAACAATTAGTTTAGAAAAAGACACAGAAATCCTGATCTGGCAGCCCTTCTGCACAGCCATCCGGGAATGAATTTAGGACCTGGGATTTGCAGCCAGATCTCTTGACTTGTACAGGAACCTGATTTGATTTTGTTCTCAGTACCTCCTTAATTACACTCTCAAAGACTGATACATAATAAGACAGAATGCCCTTCAGGTTACCTGGGAAACCAAATTAGCCAACAGAAGGTTGCTTAGTGAAGCTGCCATCAGAGCAAATGGAACTGAATGCTCTTGAGACTATTTTCTCAGGCTGTGGAAAATTAATATGAACCATTCTTGTTGCAAAATGCTGGCCCCTCTCTAGAGGCCACACTGTATTCTCACACCCACAAATTCTAACCCACAGCTGATCACCACTTTCCCAGCTCTGTGATCTGCTATGCAAGTCTAAGTCTTCTGCCACAAGCTCAGAGATAGTTAACTTTATTCTTTTATAATAAACATAACCCAAAGCTAGGCTTGATGGCACACGGGAGCACTAGGGCACAGAGGCAGGAGGCTGTCAGTGAGTAGGCCCCCTTGGTTTACATAGTGAGTTCCAGGATAGACAGGGCTACCTAGTCAGTCAGATCCTATCTCAAATAAAACAATCCAAAAATAAAACAACTTGATCTAAAAGTTTAGGTTTAAAAGAAACTGAATGGTCCAAACTTAGCGCCTTCACTCTGGCTCCCCTCCCCCACTTCTCTCAGGTCCATAAATTCTGAAGTGGTACTTTGTGCATGACAGTGGCGAGGTAGTGACGGTGCTATGGCCTCCTGGGTCCTCCCAAACTCATATGGACACGAGTGCCTCTGGCCTCTTCCTGCCTGGATTCAGGTTCCTTCCAGTGTCTCTTAGTTGTATTCTTGAAAATGTCTAGCCATGCCTAGTTGTTTCTGCCACAAGTTGGTCACATGTCAACATCGATTTCCTGAATCCCCCATACTCAGTGTCTTAGGGTCTCTGTTGCTGCAAAGAACATGACCAAAAAGCAAGTTGGAGAAAAAGAAGGTTTGTTTGGCTGAGCCTTCCACATTGCTGCTCATCACTGTTGGGGTCCCGGAATCCCCTCACAAACCACACAAAACACCGATCTCAGTCTGACAGGGAGAGTTGATTGAGCATGCGCCCCAGGACTGGTTGACCAGGGCCACCATCCAGTTTCAGGAAACGAACCATGACCCTGAGTTAAGATCCTACAGTGTTTTTAAGCCCCCCAATCCACAAACATTTGTGTCAAGTTATTTTACCAATCGGGATTTAGGGATAGGGTATTTTCTTGGGAACATGTCTTTGTTGTACATTTACCCTGCCTTCATTGGTGGGGTATTCAACTGTGGCAAGGGACTTGCCTTGTCTAATATTCATGTCCTAACTTGTCTGTGAGGATGGGACTTATGTAACATTCACGTCTTAACTTGCCAACTAGGTGTCATTTTCCAGTGAGGTCTTGGGAACTTAAACTTTACTGGACTACTACTTAAAATGGAAGTCTTATTCCAAATACTTTCTTATATTGGTACAGGTGTTTCTCTTATGTTGGGGTCTATCCCAGGAGCAGCTAATACCACAAAAGCAGGAAATGCTGTTGGGTGGTTGGTTCAGTCCAAGCTTACTGTGTGTCTCAGTTAAGGTTTTACTGCTGTGAGTAGACACCACGATCAAGGCAAGTCTTATAAATGACAACATTTAATTGGGGCTGGCTTACAGGTTCAGAGGTTCAGTCCATTATCATCAAGGCAGGAGCATGGCAGCATCTAGGCAGGCATGGTGCAGGCAGAGCTGAGAGTTCTACATCTTCATCTGAAGGCTGCTAGCAGAATATTGACTTCCAGGCAGTTAGGACAAGGGTCTTAAAGCCCACACCCACAGTGACATACCTACTTCAACAAGGCTACACCTTCTAATAGTGCCACTCCCTAAGCCTAGCATTTACAGACCATCAAATTCCACTCCCTGGCCCCCATAGGCTTGTTCAAGCATATGAGTCTATGGGGGCCATACCTAAACATAGCATAATGCAAAATACATTTAGTCCAACTTCCAAAGCCCCCATAGTCTATAGCAGTCTAAACAAAAGTCCAAAGTTCAAGTCTCTTCTGAGATTCATCCAATCACTTAACTGTAATCCCCAAAGCAAGACAGGAAACAAGTTGGGCAAACTCCAAACTCGGCATCTCCAGTTCTGATGTCAAAGTGCTCTTCAGACCTCTAACTCTTTATCAACTTTGTTGACAGCCACAAAATTCTTTCTCGTGGGCTGGCTCCACTCCCTGTTAGCAGCTTTCCTCAGCAGATAGCCCATGGCATCTCGAACATCTTGGGGTCTCCAATACAACTTCAGTGTTTCAGCTTCTTGATTCAGTGTCTGGGATCCACACGCGATCCTCTAGGTAAGAGACTGCAGCACAACACCAGAAGTTTTTTGGTGTAGTTTCTCTCTACGGAGTCCTGACAAATGCAGCTCAACTATGCAGTGTAAGGCAGACCAATACATGTGTGTTGTTAGCAAAGAATCCTTTATCATGTGTCCTTTCACATGCATGCTTTAGTAGAACATCCTCTCTCCTGTGTCTGCTTCAGTGAAATATTCCTTCATGAATCTGCCTTAGCCTTTCACCTGTGTCCCCATCAGGAAAACATTCCTTCATGTGTTTGTCCCAGCAAAACGCCATCCAACACAACTGACTTTCCAAAAAACCCTTAAGTTTCCACTTCATCCTACCTTCTAATCCTGGCCAATCAGGTGTCTGCTTCAGCAAAACATCCTATGACATAACTGAGTCCCCAAAGAAACCAGAAAATTCTATTTCAAACCTGGATATTCTGTAAGTATTCAGCAAGTGCTCTTAATCACTGAACATGTCTTTAACTAGCATTTTTGAGCTCCCGGGTTCAATCCCCAGTTCTGTCAGGGAGTGTGGAGTGTGGAGTACTAACACATCTGATTCTATACTGTAACCCTTTTCCTCCCTCTTTTCTTAGGGACAAGACAGAGGTCAGAAGACCCTGACCTCACGCTCCTAGACTGAGTACAGGACCCAGCTTCCTGGCTCCTCTGCTGTCTCTTACACCCAGCTGCTCTCCATTCTTCCACGCACCGCTTTTGTTATGGTTTAAGGACTGGGATGCATGCACTTCATTGGATTGCCTTCCTTAGTCTTCACATCATGAGATACAATGGCTGCCCCTAACTTACAGTTGAGAGGGATTGAGCCTAACACTAGAACCAAAGTCTGTGATTGTACTGTAAAAAAATCTCCTTAGAATACAGCCTGGGGCTGAACAATCAGCTCATGGTGGGCCCTTCACCTATGGTGTGCAAGGCCCTGGGCTTGATGCACAATAGTGGAGGTGGGAGGAGAGAACTCCTGAGTGTAAATCTCTTAATGAATTTTTTTTTTTTTCGAAACAGGTTTCTCTGTATAGCCCTGGAACTCACTCTGTAAACCAGGCTACCCTTGAACTCAGAAATCTGCCTGCCTCTGCTTCCCAAGTGCTGGGATTAAAGGCCTGTGACACCATCACTTGGCCATGAATTATTCTTAATATAAATGTAAAGAGTGAGCCAGGCCTTTAATCCCAGCACTTGGGAGGCAGAGGCAGGAGGATTTCTGAGTTTGAGGCTAGCCTGGTCTACAGAGTGAGTTCCAGGACAGCCAGGGCTATACAGAGAAACCCTGTCTCAAAAAAACAAAAAACAAAAAACAAACAAACAAATTTAAAGAGTGAATTAATCAGGCAGCTGAGTTCCTTTAACTTGTCCAATTCTCTAATAACCACACAGAAAAATTAAGATTTATTTAAAACTGTACCTTAATAGCTGAGCAGTTAAATGATCTACCTTTAGCTCCTATGCTAATTTGGCTACCTCCCAGCTCCATCCCATGATGCTTGCATATTATTATTAATCTGGCTCTTCAGACTCATTCTTTATAGCTCCAATTCCTTCATCCATCAAGCTTATTTGAATCTCCCTCCGTCCCTCTCTCCCAGTGTCCCTCTCTTCCTCTCTCCCTCTCTCCTCTCTTTCCTCTGGCTGGTGTACATTCCATCCTATTCTCTCTTCTGCCCAGCTATTGGGTGATCAGCATTTATTGACAAGGCAGAGAATAAATGGTAAAAACTATTTAAACAAACTTAAGCCAGGAGATTCTTGGAATAAATGCCGTGTCAAGATGGAAACAAGGTATGAGAACAGAGATATCACATTTGAATAACCCAAGGGTAAACTTTACACAGCGTACAAAAACATTATGTTTACATAAATCCTCTCTGGTTATAAAGAGATTCTCCATGTTGTCTTATGGGCAGATAATACTTAAAGCCTCGCATGCTTGGAGTCCCAGCCCTTGGGAGGGGGGGGTAGGAGGATTCAAGGTGATCCTCAGCTATCCTGTGAATTCATGACTAGTCTGGGATAAATGAGACCCTGCCTAAACAAACAACAATAAAAACAAATCAAAACAAAAGTCCCACAGATGGTAGAGGGTGAAGGTCTTCTCAGTGGGGAGAGAAGATACCTTTCCATCCATCTTCTTTCTGTAGATTACAGTTAAGCAGAGTTAGTTCCATCTGAACTGAGTCACCTTGGTTGCTCATCGATGCACA
>NW_022196903.1:42816291-42822257 GCF_008632895.1 Mastomys coucha
GCTGACTCACTTTCTCAGACTGACAATGATCTCTAAGAGACTTAATCCTCAGGTTCTGAGAGTCTGTCCTAGTTTTATTTCTATCATCATGACAAAACACTCTGACAAAATGTTAACAGGAAAGGTTTTATTTAGCTTAACATTTCACATTATAATCTATCATTTGGGGGAAGTCAAGGCAGGAACTCAACGCGGCTAGTCATATTCACAGTCAAAACCAGAGTGGGAATGGCTGCATGCTTAATGCTCAGCTTACTCTCTCCATTCTTCTACAATTTAGAATCCAAACTGAGGAAATGATTCCACCCTCTTCCAGACTGGGTCTTCCCACATCAATGAACATAATTGAGATAATCCCTCACAGATGTACCCAACAGGCCAACCTTGATTTAGGCAATATCTCATTGCCTAGGTGAGAAACTCTCATTTATGTGACTCTGCAGTATCCCATAGTATCTGCCCATGTGATACTAGAGGGCATCATGTTGACCCACTACACTGTGTTTTGGGGATCCCAGTATAGCACTTTCTCAGGGTGAGCTATTAAGCATAAAAACCACGTCCTGGACTGACATACTTCAGTTAACAAGAACAGAGAGCCAGAAGCAGAACTACAGAAGCCAACAAGCAAGGTTATACATTTAGAGACTTTCCCAGAACTAAGGAGTTGGAAAGATTAGGCTTTAGTTTTAGCTTTGGCAGGTGGCACTGCCACCATGCTGAGTTTTACAGCTTGAATGGCACTTCTATGATGGACTCAGCAGTGCTAAGGTTTGTCTTGGTATAGTCTCACTAAGTTACCTCATCAGGGCTTGAACACTATAATTAGCCTGTATTACCATGCCCAGTTTTAAACATTTAACATTTCATTTAGTATTATCATTTCTGAGCATGTAATGGAGAGGGGATGTAAGCCACCCTGCATGTGTAGGTTATAGGACAACTATGGAATTAGCTCTATTCTTGTACTGTAAGGTCCTGGGACCAAACTCAGGGAGTAGGCTTGTTGCAAGCAAGCACTGTTACCCACTAAACCATTCTGCTGGCTCCATACCCAACTTTAAATTATACCTCTCAAGACATTTATTTTTTATTTTCTGAGGCAGGTCTCATTATGTAGTTCTGGCTGTCCTGGAACTCCTCACTATGTAGATCATGTTGGCCTCAACTCAGAAGTCTACTTCTGTCTCCTGAGTGCTGGGATTAAAGGTGTGTGCCACCATGCCCAGCTAAATTGTACTTTTAAAACATAAACACTGGATTCACAAAGTTCACATTCAAAAAGAACATATCAAGCACTAAAGATTCTCCTCTGGTTGGTTCACTTAGCCAGCTTCTGAGCTTACATGTGATGGTTAGTTTAAACTGTTAACTTGCTGCAACTTAGAATCACAAGGAAGAGTTTCAATGAGGGACTGTACACTGGCTTAATATATGGGTCTATGGGGGGTGTGTCCTAATCAATTTAAGTGATGTGAGAAGATCCAGCCTACTGTGAGTAGCACCAGTCTCTAGGCAGTGGGTTCTGAACTGTGTAAGAGTGGAGAAATGGAGCTGACTACAAACAAACAAGAGATAGAGAAAGCTTTCATTTCTCTGCTCTTGACTGTGAATATGATGCCAGTTGTAGTGAGATTTCAGAAATTTTGGTTTCTTTAAAAACAAAGAGGGCTGGAGAGATGGCTCAGTGGTTAAGAACACTGATTGCTCTTCCAAAGGTCCTGAGTTCAATTCCCAGCAACCACATGGTGGCTCACAACCATCCATAATGAGATCTGACGCCCTCTTCAGAAGTGTTTGAAGACCGCTCCACTGTACTTACATATAATAAATAAATAAATAAATCTTTAAAAAACAAAAAAACAAAAAACCCCAAAGAAATACTATAAAAATGTTTTCATTTTAATCCCAGGCGTGGGATTTGGGGCTGCCTCACAGCTGGTGACTATGATTTGCCTTGTGCTCTAGCAGAAGCATAATTTTGTCAGCCACAGATAGTTTCTGTAATTGTGCAAGGTTTGACATTCTGGGACCTTTTCTGAAGGTATATATGAATGCTAGGGTCCCAGAGGTGATGGGGGGTTTTGGTTTGTTAGTAGTTGTGCTCGAAGAAGAAACAAGAAAAAAGAAATTAGATTCAGATATCTTTCTCTCCTGTCTAATGCTAGGGGGTAAAACTGGGTGTGTGTGTGTGGGGGGGTAAAGGGTGGGAAAAAAAGAGCCCACAAAGTAGCAAAGGCTAGCTACAGTCAATATGTGTCTTAAGCTCCTCACCATGATGAACTAACTGTAACCTGGAATCATCAGCTTAAATAAATGCTTTCTACCCTTTTGTCTTTTTGCCCAGGTATTTTACCAAAGCCACAGAAATGAAGCTAGAATAGCAAGTTAACAACTTCCTTTGTGTTCCTCCAAAGGTGGGTTGTTATCAGGCATTTCCCCCTTTTCTATAAGCACAAATGTCAGAATAACACACACACACACACACACACACACACACACACACACACACACACTGTACTGCATTTTCCTTTCTTTATATCTAATTTAATTTATTATTAATTAATTTAGGTTTTTCTAGTGTAGCTCTGGCTGTCCTGGAAGTCACTCTGTAGATCTGGGTGGCCTCAAACGTGGAGATCCAACTGTCTCTGCCTCCTGAGTCCTGGTATTAAAGGTGTGCGCCACTGTCTAGCATATCTGATTTAATTGATTTAATTGTATTTAACAGTAGTGTATGTGAACAACCCACTCCCATGATAAGGGATGTAATTCCCAGTGTCTTTTTTTTTTTAAGACTCTTTTTTTTTCCCCACAAAGATTTATTTATTATAAATAAGTACCCTGTAGCTATCTTTAGACGCACCAGAAGAGGGTGTCAGATCTCATTACGGATGGTTGTGAGTCACCATGTGGTTGCTGGGATTTGAACTCAGGACCTTCGGAAGAGCAGTCGGCGCTCTTACCTGCTGAGCCATCTCACCAGCCCAATTCCCAGTGTCTTGATGCTGTCAAAAGAAAAAGATGCCATCATTTTTCCTGATTTCAGGAGTGTTGCTGGGAGACATCACTGGAGAACCAGGTAGGGCACAGAAACACTCATGCTAACTAAGGGGTGAGTGTGTCTACAATAGACCCACAGATCTTTATATCTGCCATCAGGTGATCTACTCCTAAGCTACACCTGAAAAGCCACTAACTGAGCACATCTCATTTTAATAGCTATATCTAAGATTCATGCAGGACTATGCCTACAGCTTTTCTTCTCTTGCTTTGTATGTGTGTGTGTGTTTACCTTTTTTTGTTGTTGTTTTTAAATCAAAGAAGATTTTAAAGATTTATTTATTTATCCCTGCATGAGTTTATATGTACCATGTGTGGAAGAGTCTGTGAAGAACAGAGGGTGTTTGACCTCTAAGAGATGGAGTTAGAGGTATTTGTGAGGTCTGATGTGGGTGCTGGGAACCTAACTCAGGTCCTTTGCAAGAGTGTTCTTCCCTACTGAGATATCTCTCCAGCCCTCCTTGCTATAATTACTTAATTAATTAATAGTTCATTGTTTGTTTGTTTGTCAAGACAGGATTTCACTGTGTAGCCCTGACTGTCCTGGAACTCATAAAGATCTGCCAGCCTCTGCCTCCCGAGTGCTGAAATTAAGTGTGCACCCATTATGTCTGTTTTATTTATTTATTTATTTATTTATTTATTTATTTATTTATTTTGAAATGCCCTGGCTAGCTCAAAGGCTGGGCAGTTCTAATCCTCTGCCCGGCCCTTATAGATTTCCCTCTGATACTCTTTACTCAACACCCTCTAAATCTATGATCTATTTTTGCTGTCTTGTTCTTCCTGGGCAGCCCTTCTGGGGACCGCATTCCTTCTCACCTACATTTTGGACGACTTTCCTTCCGCAGCTCTAAATCTGATCCATCTCCCTCCAAAAACTGGCACCTCTCTGTCTCTCCTCCTCTCTCCCTCATCCTAGCCAATGCAAACTAAGGGTCCTGCCCTGTCTCCCTTTGTCTAGCTGCTGACATCTTTATTGATCGATCAAAAACCAATTGTGGACATGGACCTTCAGGGTTTGGACATGCAGATTCCCAATTAAATCAAAGCCTTAGAACCAGTCCCCGACAGGTTGACCTTCAACACTCAATTCTTATCTTCACCTTCCAAGTGCTGGGATTGCCTGTGCGAGCCTCCACTCTCAGGACTCTTTCAGCACTCACAGGCTCCAGAGGTGCTGTGCTAGGAGCCTCATATATACAGGCTAGAACCTTGGCAGTGGTACTGTTGATGACACTGACAAAGGACACTGAGACAGCTTGTTCCAAATGGTGGTGAATGGGCAGGATTAGAGTTGAACAGTCGCCTCGTTATCCTGAGGTCAGCTGCCCTTCTTGATGATGCTTCACAACCAACGAATTCTTCCTTCCCTGTCCCTTTTTGACCCCGCCACCCTCAAACTCCCTCTGTTGAAGGGGTTGCCTGAGGATCAAAGAGGCCACCTGGCCTAGTACCTTGAGAGGGCTCAACAGACAATGAAAATTTAATGTGAAATGTATTGCTTCTTTGGTTTTTGCTTTTTTGAAACAGGGTCTTTGTAGTCCTGGCACCTGGGAACACACTATGTAGCCATGATTGCCTTGAACTGGTCTTTATGCCTCAGTCTCCTGAGCGATAGGATTACAGGCTACACCAATAAACCTGGCTAAACTGAGCATTTTTTTTTTTTGAGGCATGTGAGCTAATTAGTCATTTAAGAACCATGGTTTCACACAGATGAGGATGGAGAAGGCACAAAATGGCACACAGAAATTTAAGACTCATTCCAATCAGTCACATAGTTTCCACGTTAGTCTATCACCCATTTCTTGTATATATTTGAACAGGAAGTGGCCTCCTTGGCCTCCCAGGGTTTAGTTTATCCTCATGCTTGTTTTTGTACACAAATAGGTGCATAGACTGAGACATACATACCTACACTTCAAATTTCATATATTGTTAAGGCAAAATAACTTTAGAAATAAATACAAATAAAAGTGGAAGTGGTGACTTGCACCTATAATCCAATCCCAGCATTCGGGAGACTGAGGCAGGAGGATCACCACAAGCTTAAGGCCAGCTATAGTGTAAGATTTGTCTCACAAAAACCCTAAAAACCAGAATCATATTTCTATGGACTTTTGAGTGAACAGCCACTGGGTGACACTGTTTTTGCTAGATCCGACAGCTCTGCTCGAGGTACTTACAAGGCTGCCACACCTACTACCACCCCATTGACCCAGTGCTCCTCTGACAATATAGCCAGCCCTCGTCCTTCTGCCATCACAGGTGTTAAAGTACTCTGGAGTGAAGCCAAGCATGCAGACACTCTGAGGCAGCAAGTGTCTATAAGTAGCTCTTGATTATAAAGTGGCCAGTCAAGCAATCTGCAGCACGCTTACATGGAAATCATCAAAGCTGCGGGACTGATGGATTGCTGGTATGGTTTGTGTACCTGTCGTCCCAGCACTTGAAACGTGGCGGCAGAAGGAGCAGGAGTTTAATGTCATCCTTACCTGCACCGTGGGTTTGAGGTCAGAGTGGATTAGGTGACAGCCTGCCTCAAACAAAACAAAGTTCAAACGCAAGCAAACATACAAACAACAACAACAACAACAACAACAACAAAAAACCCTGAAAACAAAAGAAAAGAGGGCCAGCAGTTAAGAGAACCCAGGTTTAATTCCCAGCAACTACGTGGTGGCTCACAACCATCTGTAACTCTAGCCCATTGAAATCTGACACAGGCGTGTGGTTCACATACAGGCAGAAGACCTACATGCACATAAATAAAGTGGGGTTACACGCAAGCTCCACTGTGTTCTCCTCTGACTGCCACACATACACACATCCTGTCACACACACACACACACACACACTCAGAGGGAGAGAGAGAGAGAGAGAGAGAGAGAGAGAGAGAG
>NW_022196903.1:42822267-42859874 GCF_008632895.1 Mastomys coucha
AGAGATTAACTCAGAAACATAAAAAGAGAAAAGTATTCCTAAACTCCTAAGAGACATGGAAAATTCCTCTGAGCTCTGTCTGAAAGAGGCTCCAGGTTGCCTGGCACCATGGGGACGGTGGTGACATCCAAGGCTGGCTCGGGACACTTGACTTGTCTAGAGTTTAACCAGCAGACCTCCCAGGAGTGGGGCTTGCTTCTGCTTCTTCCTGATCTACCTCTCTTCCAGTTGCAAGTCCATTCTCATGAGTCACCAGCAGGTGCTGCAGATATTCAGAAGACCTCTTTCCCTATGGGAAGCATGACTCTGCCATCAGGGACAGTTAGACTGTCAGGCCTGTTGCCCTGGCATCTGTAGCGAGAATATCAGTTTCTTAAAAAAACAAAACAAAACAAAAAAAACCACAGAAATAATAACATACTTTCCTTTAAATCCCAGGTATGGGATATGGGGCTGCTTCAGACTGTCCATAGCAGCTGCTTATGGTTGGCCTTGTACTCTCGCAGAGGCGTGATTTTACTAGCTGCAGATAGTTCCTGCCATTGTGTGAATTTTTTAATTCTGGGTACTTTTCAAAGGCTATATAAATGTTAGACCCCTGATAGCTAGGTTGTTGTTGGTCAAAGCTTGTTAAGTAGTCATGCACAAAGAAGAAACAAGAAATTAGATCCTAATGATACCCAAAGCCCCTAACCAGCAGGAAGTAGTCTAATGATAACATTGCCCCCTTTGCCCTCTATCCCTTTTTTTCCCTCCTATTTAGTGTTTATGAGGTTGAAGGGTGGATAAAAGGGGGTGTAGAAGGGTGGAAGAAAGAAGAACACACAAAGTAGCAAAAGACAGGTTACATGCATCAATTCAGAACAGCACAGTCAGGACTTCTGGAAGTTCATTTTGTCTAAGGTGAACACAAGCAGCACCTAAGATTATGTGAGGCCACCATGGTCAGAGTGAGAGCTCCAGTTCGTATTCATTGTCTCTCATCCCCCCACCCCCATCCCCCGGGGTGTGTATGTGACAGTCAGATTAGGACCTCCTGAGGACAGGGCCACTACCTCTGAGATCTGCCTGATGGGCATCTGCAGTGGGCTTCACATACTCATCATTACCTGGGGCCTGTCCTATTGAAACAGGCTTTCCATGTCAGCCTGCATGCATCTCAACCATGGTGAGTTACTGATTCAGTAAACCTCATACAGTCTTTCTAGTTCCCACTCTAGAGGAGTGACTTCTAGTGGAGGAAGCACAGGTGAACACACCATAGTTATTCGACATCACCTTAGTTATCGCTGTGGTAAGTGCTGTGAGCCCAGAACAAGACAAAGAAAGACATTACTCTGTGTTTCCAGCCCTGGTTCATGGGGTGTTTGTTGAGACAGGGACTCATGTTGCCCAGATTGAACTCAAGTTAGCTGTGTAGCTGAGGATGAATTTGAATTTCTGATCCACCAATTGCTGGAATTACAGGCATGGGCTACACCCCAGTTTCTCTCTCTCTCTCCCACTGTTAATATCTATTTTCAATTTACATTAAACCCTGTTCTTCAAGAACTCTGATTTTACTTCACCCTGACTTGTTCTGATATTCTTTTTTTTTTTTCCTCTGAGATTCTTTTGTTTTGTTTTGAGACGGGGCCTCACGAAACACAAGCTGGCCTTTGTCTAATCATGTAGATGAGGATGACTTTGAACCCCTGATTCTGGTGCCTCCATCTCCCAAGGGCTTGGATTAACAGAGTTCACCTCTGGAACCAGCTCTGACATAAGTCAATGATCTCATCTCTATCTTATGCTTCAGGCTCCTACAGGTGGAGCAGAGGGCAAAGAGTGCTGGTCCACATAGACAAGCACAGGAGAAGCCAGGAAAGTAAGCTTCCAGGTACCTGTCTTCCTCCTGGAACGCTGAGAATGGACATAGCTTACAGCCTGTTGATCCTCTGCTGTCTGAAGAGCCAGGCGCTGTGTGCATATCTCCCAGAATTTATGTTTCACTTACCTGAGACCCCTTGTCCCTGAAACCTTGAACATTACTTCTAGGCTAGAAAACTCACCGTTGTGAGAGATGTTATTTGTACTTTAAAGTGACTTCTATGCTATCTTAGGGTCAAATCCTGACTCCCACAGGGATTGTGTTTATATCAGTCATTCTCCCTAGACCCTTATTTTGGGTATTGCTTCTAAGTCAACAACAACAAAAAAATGATCTTAAGCACGAAGCCAATCGTACTTTGTTGAGAGTGTCCCTGAAAACAAGTCTTAAGCCTTGTTGTACTCACCGGGCTGAGTTGATATCCGAAAACTTTTCCTAAAAGTGTGCTATGCTTAGATATGGCAACATTAAATGAGCGAAGTCCAAGAAGTCCTGGCTCAGCACTCATTACCTAAATCAGGCTAAACCGAGTTTTATTTTTTGCTCCCGGGGATAATTTTCCCTGCCAGCTGTAAAGTCCATGGGGACCTTCAGTGAAACTGAAGTGTCTCCTGTTGAAGCCGGTGGGTCTACCTACCGCAAGGGTTGCCGAGCAGCCATGAGAAGGTTAAGAGACAGGCAGAGAGCAGATTCATTGCCAAGGCTGTAGGTTTCTGAACCCAAACTGGGTCCTTTTTCCCTCTAGGAATTGTGGAACCAATATGAAGTCTGACTGAGTAGTGAGTCATTTATTATTATCCAAGAATAGGAGATGTGGGAGATAAACTCCATAGTCAACTCTTGGAGTCTAGGAAGTTACAGAGTAAAGGAAATGGGGGCAGGTGGGCTCATAAAAGAGAACAGTAGCGTGATTTTGAGAATGGGAGATTTGCAGAGAAATTTGACAACTCTCTTTCTCTCTCCCACCACATCCCTATTAGTGGTCCTCTCCAGATATAGCCATGGAAATTGTTGTTATGGCAAAGGATGGTGTGTTCTTTAGCATGCAAACAGGATTTATGATGAAATCACAGGGTGTCTAGTTGTCATTCTGTCAACCATCTTTTAAATAGTAGTTCCTGATGGCTCATCTAAGGAAAGACTTCTGGCTTACAGGCACCCTGACTTCAGAGATAAGAATGGGGCACGGTGGAAGCTCATTTAGGCACAGCCAGCACTCAGACTAACACATCCAGGAAGGACCTATCTGTCCCACATTAAACTTAGACTTTCTCCAAAACTGTGAGAGAATCAGGGGGTGTGGTGATCCAGCACTTGGAAGACTGAGGCTGGAGGATGTTGAAAATGTGAGGGTCACCTGCATAGTAAGTTGTAGACCAGCCAGGGCTACATAGTAAGGCCTTCCTCTCAAAGTACAGGGCTGACCCATTAAGAAGACCAGGATTCAGTTCCCAGTACCCACACGGTGTCTCATAAGGTACATCCATACCTCCAGTTCCAAGGGACCCAACACCTTGTTCTGACTTTTGTGGTGCACATGAAAACACGCAGGCAAAACACTTATACACATAAAATAAATGTTAAAAACAAACAAAACCCGCAAGAGCTTTGCTGCTCCAGCAAAGGACTGAAGCTCAGGTCTCAGCACCCACATCTGGCAGCTCACAAACAACCTAGTGCCTCTGGCCTCGGGAGCTGCACTCCTGTGCACACACCCATGCTCAGAGGCACATGCACATTAAAAACAAAAACAAAAAACCAAAACCCATAAACCTTAAAGTACCGTAAACTTATTCATTCCTTTCTCCTCGCTTTTCTTCTCTGCAACTGGTTTGAGCCGTGGGTTGGGAGTACGTCTCGGATCTATTATCCTGTGGCCTTGGTGTATGCACACTTGTGTTTGCTTGAGGATTTCGAGAAAGAACCCGCAGCACAAGCCCCAGAGAACAAGGCCGTGCTGCCCCGAGGGTGCAGGGCAAAGGGAACGCAGGCGCTGAGGCATCACTGCAGTGGAAGGGCACTGCCTCTGGCGGACGAGGTTGGGACTGGTTTTCAGGGGCCAGCCACCCCGGGGCGTGGCGCGGGGACCTGGCGCGCGGACCTGGCGCGCGGAAACCGCCAGCGCCACCACCACCGAGAGGTCCCCTCACATTCCTAGAGCGGCCACCAACAGCCAGGTGGGCGCCGGCCTCCGAGGCTCTCTCGGTGCTGGCCGCCAGGGGGCAGCACAACGGCCAGCGCGGCCCGACGTGGCGGGGCCTGCAGGAGCTTAGGTAGTGTACCAGGCCTACTGAGGCCAGGGAGAAGATGCTGGGAGGAAGGGCATTTGGAATTTACACCATTAAAATTGGTTTAAAGGTATAAACAATTATCTATTTACATTTATTGAAAATATAAATATAGAACCCTAAAAAAGTACTGTTTGGGGATTAGAAAATAGGATGGCTTTCTGGAGCTCATTGTCTCTCTGCCACACATGCGTTCGGGATTTGAGAGGTTTCTATAAAAGTCTTTGGGGCAAAAGTGATGGGCCATCCTGGAGGTGGGGTTCTCTGGGAGTCTGGAGGGCTCGCCCCCTCTGGAAGGGGTTAGGTGGCAGCGTTGGGAGATCTTTCCCAGGGCCAGAGCTTCTGATCGTGCCATAGAGAATGGCCAGACAGCTAAGCCAGGCATCTAAAACAAGAGCCCTAGAACCTGGCTTATTTTGGATTCCAACAGTTTATGCTCAGAAAGGTGGAGTGGGGCCCTTGGGATATGGAAGCACACCACACCATCTTCCTGGGGTGTCTTTGGATGCCTCAGCCGACCTCTAGGTACCCTTCTCTCACACACCAGGCATCCATTTGGAGGGTTTGGCAGGGGCCTGGAGGCTAAATATGAGGAGGCAGTTCTAGAATGAATGTGTACTAAAAGATAGTGTCATTTAAAAGTTTTAGATTTTTTTGTTTGTTTATTGAGGCAGAGTTTTGCTTTATCCTTGGCTGGCCTCCAGTCAGCCATCAGTACATGCTACCTCAGCCTCCTTAACGCTGACACTGCTGTGCCACCACACATGGCTCTCGTTTGGGACTGTCTATAATTAAGAAAGTATTTCTGACTGGGAAAGTGGTGTTGCATGGGTGGTCTTGAGAACTTTGGAGGAAGAGGCAGGGTTCTGTAAGTTTGAGGCTAGCCTAGTCTATATAACAAGTTCCAGACCAGTCAGGACTACCTAGTTCCACCCTATTTCAAAAAAAAAAAAAAAAAATTGTTCCTGTAAGGTCAAGTTTTTATCATTGTTGACCTTTAACATATTTATCCATGAGATTGATCAGCCTGTGTGTCAGACTCAGAGCAAGTACAAAATAAGTAAGAGCTATTCCCATGTGTGGGGAAATCAAACACATGCAGATGGCCACTAAGTGCCAAGAAGTGCCAGTGATCTCAGGACAGGACAGCCTCTGCAGGATGCTTACAAGGTATGAGGCATGAGGAATCGCCCCTGGAAAAGGCAGTGGAAGCATGTGCTGTAATTATAATGTATCCTTTAAGGACATCTGTGCTGTCATTTCCAAAGCCTTCCAGGAATTCCTGGTGAGTTTTGGCTTCTGAGATTTTCCTGGTGAGTTTATGGGGACTTATGATCTTCTGATAAGAATATCTGCCAATCGTATGAAACCCTAAAGGAAAAGTTAAGAAACTTCGCTCCATCCAAGAGTGAGGTAACTATGGCAGGTGCCACTGAATAACTAAACATCCAGAGCTTGGTTTGAGACTGGGAAATGTTAAGAAGAGTCACAGGCACTTGGTCAGAACCTTGGGTTTAAAGCAAGCTTCTCCCTGGGCAGTCCCCTTACAGGAGGCCAGGCAGACAGTGGCCGGCAGGAAATGGTTCCATTTAAACAGGGAGTTAGAGGCTGCAAATAAATTTGGAATACTGACAAAGTATGGAAAATTTGAGCTGCAGATTTGGCTGATCTTCATATAGTTGATAAAGCTTTGTGTCTTGGATCTGGTTGTTCCAGCACTCGGGAGATGAGACAGATGGTCATTCTTCCATACATAGTGTGTTCTCCAGCAACCTGTGCTCCATGAGATCCTGTCTTTAAAAGGGGGAGGGGCAGCAGGCTCTTCTTAGTGACACACTTCATGTTGATACCACAGGTATGAAAATGGCTACAAGTCCTCATGCCAGATGGTGGCTAATGCGTATTTCTTCTGTCATGATTAGGAATGAAGTTGATGAGCAGGAAAATAAGTTGTTTGTTCATTTAAAAGTTTCCTCAGTAAGGAAAGACCACTTGATCCTGTCACAGACACACTTGGCACACAAGGAACCATCAGAGATCTTGGACAGTGGCAAAATGATAAGAGCACTTTCTTAGCATAAGGCTCTGGGTCTGACCCAGACCCTTAGATTTTAGAATTTATAAACATAGTTTATGTGCAGGAAATTAGATCATGGGATCCTGTAAATTTTAATTACCTTTCATGGAAAAAAATCAATGCCATAATTTCACAGTTATTTGTGTGCTTGTGTTTGTGTGTGTGTGTGTTTGTGTACCATGGTGGAGGACAGAGGACAGCCCTCTAGAAGCTGGATGTTCTGTACTTCCACTATGGAATCTGGGAGTTGGAGTTTGGTTGTCAATCTTCCTGTTGAGACAAGCCAACTAGTCCCTAGTCCCACCCACTGCTTGCTTTTTTTTTTTTTTTTTTTTTTTTTTTTTTAATGTTAGCTTAAATCCAGTCAATTTTAATTCTTTGAGAGCATAGTTTTAGTAGTTGTATATCTTGTAAATAAAGGACAGGCTGGGTGGGTGTTGGTCTTAAAATGATTCTGACCCAGCCTAGTGGCATCTGTAATCCTAGTTACTCTGAGGCTGTCAGAAAAACCTAAGTTCAAAGTTTGGTTGTGTTAGTTTAGTATCTGTTCTTACTCATGTTGGGAGGCATGGTAGCCGTATCCTGCAGCAGGCAAGGTGTGTAGCACTTTATGAGGTGCATTTTTCTTATAGGAATCTCCTTCCCCCAACTGCTGCTGTCATCACAAGCTGTGTGGCTTCTTAGATGACAAGCTCTCACTCACCTCAGTGTACAGTGTCGCTCGCATCACTGTGCCTTTATTTTGTCAAACGTGCAAACTGGCAATCTCCTCAGAGTCCTGTTTCAGTGAGTGGGCAGCACCAACTAGATCTTGGTTAGGGACTGTCCCAGGGCTGTGGCAGGGTTGGAAGAAGTTCGGGCTTGCCTGAGTGTCCATGACAAGAGTCAGAACTGCAATTTTGCCTTCTTTTTATTAAATACCATCTGTACCAAAATGGGGGGGCATGACATAAACTTCTTTAGGGCCACGCTTAGGTTAAATTTTGGCCATGTGAATTTGATAGCTTTCATCTGGTAGAAGGGACAGGGATAACAACCTCATAGCTTGTTAAGGATAAAGCAGAAGCATTTGCCTTGCATAATACCCAGTAATGATAAGTCAATGAATTGTATGTTATTATCATTATCCTTGATAAGATTCTGAGTGATGATTTTCAGACCAGAAGTTTTTATGTAAGTCCACTGTAGTATTAGGTAAAATTCTTTTTCTTTCTTCTTTTCTTCCTTCCTTCCTTCCTTTTTTCATTTCTTTTCTTTTCTGATTCTGTGAGCCTGCAGCTGTCTATCCTTTGTCAGAAGAGTTAAATTTTATGTGTTTACTACAATATTTCAAGGAACCCAACTAGAAGTGATCAATTCAAGATTGATTTTGAAGAAATTTTAATTTAAAGGTTCCCACTATGAGAAGCAAGATGATTCTGCAGCCGAATCATTTCCCAGAAGGCTGATGCAGAGGCCTGGGTCTGACTCAGCGTTGCCTTGGCAACAGGAGGGCCTACAGTGCCTCAGTCCCTGATCCCTTAATCTGAAGAGCTGCCACAGGGCACAGCAGGAAAGGTCTCCCCCAGGCACCTGGCTGTCGAAAGCTCTCAGGAAGAATAGAGGAAGAAAATCGAAGATATGGCCTTTTCTGTCAGCAATACCTGGGTAAAAAGTTCTCCCTGAAGGCCCCGGCTTCTCTAGATCAGTTTAGAGAATTCTCCAGGTTCAGTTTAGGGAACTGCTGCCAGATTGCAAGCACTGTCAAGCAGTTGGTTTCTCATATTTTTGTTTCCCCACGGAGCCCAGAACACAGTAAGTTTGACAAGGCTGTACAACCAAGCACCCTTAAAGGTACCAAACCCAAGCCCTGCTCCACACGGTCCTTCTTCCCCTACACAAGAGCCTCGCAGATGACGGAGAAAGCAGCTCGCCCTTGGCTGCTTCCTTGATGTCTCCTGCTAGGAAGTGCTGTCTTGACATTTTGACTCAGAGTTTTCTGGACCTCCCATGCTCGTTTCCATCCTCAGGACACTCATCAATCTGACACACACAGCCCGTCCCTCAACTTCATTTTCTGTTAAAAAAATATCTGGGGTAATGGGGATAGTTAACAGACATACTGGCCTTTCTCTTTCCATCAACCTCTGGATCCCATGAAAGGAACATTATGATCAAACATGGGTTTAGGGGCTTAATACCTGAGTTGAAATCTAGACTATAAGTAAGCACATGTGGTTCAGGTCTTTAATTCCACACTTGGTAGACAGAGGCAGGTGGATATCTATCAGTTCCAGACCACTGTGGTCTAAATACCAAGTTCCAGACCAGCTAGAGCCATATAGTGATACTATGGCGAACAAAAGTCAAACCAAACCAAAACCAAAACCAAAACCAACCAAAAACTGTCATGAGTTTGAGACTAGCCTAGGTTTAACTTAGATCCCTGTTTCAAAACACTAAAGTCTTAAAAAGTAAACAAAAATCCTGACTCACCATTTCCTTCTGTGTGACTTTGGGCTATATAAGTTCTCTGTGCCTCAAATTCTTCACCTAAAGTAGATGTGGGCTGAAGAGATAGCTCAGTGGTTATGAGCATTGGCTATTTTTCTATATGGCCCAGCTTTGATTCCCACAACCTTCAGTACTGCAGTCCCAGGTGATCCACACTCTCATGTGGTATACAGACATATATCCAGGTGAAACAGCTTTCTAATAGGGATAAAGGAAAGAGTGAAGTGTATATAATGGCACATAGCTTAAGAGTCTGAAGTCACATGCGAAACGTCTTCAAGATAAGAAGCACCCAGTGCGAGAGTTTCTCTATCTGTACCCATGCACATGGGGCCAATAACTCCAGGCGACTTCGAAATCTGAAAGTCTGTTTTGCTTTTGACTGTCACGGTCACAACAGCAGCATAAAGCACCTGCTTGGCTGGACTTGAATCTCCTCTCCTCACAATTGAAAGTGTTCTGCCTCTGCAAGTGATTCACCCACTGGCCTTCCTGCCTCAGGAGCTGGCTTCTCTAAAACTGCCATGACTCACCTTTCAAAAGAAGTTTGCCTGTGATACAGCACAAGCCTGATGAACTCTAAGCCAACCTTGTCTCCCAGCTTTAACAAGTTAAAACGTCATTGCATAAGTTAAAATGAAATCAGTAAGCTTTTGAGCTCTTAGTAAGACCACAAAGCCTGTACCAGGTCCTTTTTTCCTTGTTATTTAAGCCTTAGGACAATGTAACTTGACTGTGACTTAATTTAACAGATAAGGAAATGGATGTTAATTAAGGTGAAAGGCCCTAGGCTTTGACAGGATTTGATTGAATTCCTTTAAAAAAAAAAACAAAACCAAAAAAAACCAAACAAAAAAAAAAAACTAGGTTTTTTTCAGAAAAGTTTTTTTTTATTTTATTTTATTTTTTAAATCTATTTACTAATTATATGTAAGTACACTGTAGCTGTCTTCAGACACTCCAGAAGAGGGCATCAAATCCCATTACAGATGGTTGTAAGCACCATGTGGTTGCTTGGATTTGAACTTAGGACCTTCAGGAGAAGGCAGTGCTCTTAACCACTGAGCCATCTCTCCAGCCCAGAAGAGAGGCTCTTAAACCTCCTTCCTACTTGCTGTATGTTTCAGCTTTTCAACTTTGTGGTTATGAAAAGAACTCTCAACTTGGACTCTACATTAAACTGCATGCATGGTCTGCACTTAGTCTGAGCACATTTAATACCCCTGGGTCCAGATAAATAAAGATCTTAAGTGACTATCAAACACCTCTAAAAGACCTTTCTCTTTCTTTGGAGTTTCAAATACCCAGGTGTTCAAAGGAACTATTTTCTCTGCTTCCCCTTGATCCCTCACTCACTTCCATTGTTTGTAACCTCTCCTCACAGTACTCTGCTGGCTCTCCCAGCTATCTGACATGCTTTTCCACCCCCTTTTTTTCCAATCTGCTCTGCTTTGTCCACTGACATCATGTCCCTTTCCTGTTCAAGTGTCCAATGATTTCTTATACAATGTCTAGTTTAAATTCCTCAGCCTTAGGGGCTGGAGAGATGGCTCAGTGGGTAAGAGCACGGACTGTTCTTCCTGAGGTCCTGAGTTCAAATCCCAGTGACCACATGGTGGCTCACAACTATCTGTAATGGGATCTGACGCCCTCTTCTGGTGAGTCTGAAGACAACTACAGTGTACTCATATACATAAAATAAATAAAATCTTAAAAAAAAATTCCACAGCCTTAAAGCCTTGGATCCATGATCTGTTCCCTATCCCTGGTCCACTTCAAGCCAGCACTTAGATTGTTTTTTTCCCACAAAGCCTTCTCATCAAAGGATGAGAAGGCTTTCATCACCCTTTTCCTGTCACCCTTTAGTTCTTATGAACATCCTACTTATCAGTCCTTAGACAGAAATTCTCCCCATTCAACAGATCCAGTTCTGATTGTGCCACCTGATGGGGAGCCTTCGCTCTAACTCCTGTAGGGCAGTCTGCCTTCTGCTCCACACTCAGTGTTTGCTGCACACTAATGTAACACCCAGGCTGGTGCCTGCCCTAGATTTCTGCCTGGCTCTAGGGACTGGCCTACCTCCTTTCTTGGGCAGCCCTCTGCTGTCCTACCATCAATCTGGAAATGTGTAAGTAAGTGGCTGTGGGGCGGCGAACCGTGCACAGACAGCCTGGTCCCAGTGGAGCACAGGCCTGGAACTCCAGAGACCTGGTGGGCAGTGACTTCCGCCTTCATGGGATGGCAAGAATTCAGCCATGCCTCCTGGGCCCCTGGCTCCTGTCCCAGTTACACCCCTCCAGCAACCCCCCTCTTGCAGGAGAGGTGTGTGGCTATCTGGCACATTGAAGCAGCACCAAGCCTTCCTACATGCAAATAAGGTTTCCGCAAGCTCTCAGTTCAAGCCAATGAGAAGTACCTGCTGTCAAACCCTGAATCATCCCCAAAACTGTATGTAAATCCTATCCAGGGAATTAAAGGGGTCTGAGAACCACAGTGTCGTCTGAGAGCTTCTGTCATAAGAGCTGTAACACTTGGGAAGAAGTCTGCTAGGTGGCCTCTCTTTGGTCCAGCCAGACTCTACTTAGTGCAGGGTGACTTGGGTAACCAAGACAGTGGCATGCGAAGATGGAGGTAGAACCAGGTCCCCTCCACCCCCCTCTTCCCTTTGCCAGAACTCTTGCACCAGGCTGGGCCACTGCCTCCAGTACACAGGCCCACAAATGGCCAAGTTATATCTTTTGTGCCTCAGTTTATCTTTAAAATTTTTTACATATAAAGAGTGATATATTAGCTGGTGATGACACATTGGGTCACTCTTTCCTTCCAAAAGCCCCTTGAAGCTCCCATTAAATAGTTTGTTACTTGATATGTCTAGCTTTAACAGGTTCTCCTCTCAAGCCAGTCTTTTCTCCCATAAGCCTGGCTTCCAGTAGGCTGAGCTGAACAGTCCCTTCTGATGACTAAATTCTCCTTTGGCTACCTCCAGGTCCAAAGCATGTGAAAGTAAACAGCTCATAATCAGTATGATAACACGCTTGCAGTTCCTTTTGGAGATGGAGCAGAAGGGTGACAGGAAATGCACAAATCATAACAGCATTCAACACATCCTTTTGGCAACTTAAAATCAAGGAAATGTCCTGGAGCTGGAGAGCTGGCTCTGTGCTTACAAGCTCTGTGGCTACCTTCTTGCAAGAGGACTGGAGTTTAATTCTCAGCACCTATTTTGCGTGGTTCACAACTGCAATAAGTCCAGCTCTAGGGGCTCTTGACACCTCTGCCCTCTGTGTACTCATGTAGGTACACATGCACACACACATACACACATACACACACACATACACTATCCCCCACATAAATGGAGGAGGAGGAGTTGGAGGAGGAGGAGGGAGGGAAGGAGGAAGAAGAGGAGGAGGAAGAAGAGGCTGTCCTGATAGTGTTGTCTGTGGCTGCTCCACAGACCACAGTAGGCTCCCTCGCTTCTCCTACTCCACTCCTCTGCCAGGGGCATTCCAAGCTAAACAGGGAAGGATGGGCACCTTGGAAGCCCCCAGCTTTTTCCATAGGACTATCTTTTCAGATCATCCTCAAGCAAACCATCACTTTCTCCCTGATCCCTGGTCAGTTGGGTCCTATTACCTACTGAGATACCATAGCCCAGATAGACAAGAGGGCACAGGAAGGCTGGCAGGCAGGCAGGTAGGCGCTTCTACCCTTCCCCAGATTCCTCTCTTTCAAGTTGGTCAGCAACCCTCCTTTTGATTTTATAACAAGCAGTACCTATTTCTCCTCCATCCAGCAGACAAAGAGTCTGAGAAAGGAACTTGGTTGTCTGTCAGCTAATATTGGGCACACGTCCCTTGGGCCACTTCAGCCCCTCCCCTTACAAACCAAACAAGAACAGCAAACAGGAAACACTCGTCTTTTAAAAATTACTCTATTATTATCAAATAGAACCACAGTATCCAAAAGGTAATTAGAAAGTTCTATCCCCGACTAAATGGCCCTGCATCGCGCCTGCGAGTGGCTGGCAGCCAAATCACTGCCCCCGTGCAGATTGTTTTCATCCATTTTATTGTCAAGGAAATTAACAGCCTGAAGGGGTTCCCCAGGCCCAAGCACTCCCCCCTGGGGCCCTGGGGAAGCAGGCAACAAGCGACCTGGTCTCACTACCCCGTCCTGGGGAAGAAGGGATGGGAGGGGAGGAGGGTTCACAGCAGAAGGGCTTGGGGCGCCCCGCTCCCGCCCACTGAGCTCAGTCTGGGGGCAGCCGAGGTACCTGTCCCAGGGGCCTTAGACCCTTGCACCTGGCTGCACATCTGGCCGGGGCAGGGGCGGGGCACATGCTCACTCGCCCGTGTGGGTCCGCAGGTGGTACTTGAGCGACTGTTTGTAGCGGAAGCACTTGGCGCAGTGCGTGCAGGGGTAGGGCCGCTCGCCTGTGTGTGCTCGCTGGTGCTCCAGCAGGTGGTGCTTCTGCGTGAAGCGCTTGCCACACTCGGCGCAGTGGTAGGGCCGTTCACCCGTGTGGATGCGCCGGTGCTCTAGCAGGTGGTGCTTGCGGATGAAGCTCTTGCCGCACTCAGGGCAGGCGTGCGGCCGCTCGCGTGAGTGTACGCGGCAGTGGTTGGTGAGCTTAGACTTCTCACTGAAGCTCTTCTCGCACTCCGGGCACTTAAAGGGCCGTTCACCAGTATGAGTCCGCTGGTGGCGCAGCAGATGCGACGGGCGGCTGAAGCTCTTGCCACACAGGCTGCAAATGAAGGAGACTTCATGCTTGCCTGCATGCACGCGCTGGTGGATCACCAGGCTGATATGCAAGCGAAAGCTCTTCTTGCATTCTGGGCACGTATAGGGCCTCTCACCCGTGTGTGTGATCTGGTGCTTGGTCAGGCTTGACTTGTGGCTGAAGCTGCTGTCACACTCAGGGCACTTGTAGGGCTTGGGGCCACCACCACTGCCTGAGCTGGGTGATTTGGGACGCGGTTTGAGCGAGTGCTTGGGATTGAAGGCTGACCCGCGCTCGGGGGAGGCATAGCCGCTGCGTACCCGGTGGATGCGCTGGTGCAGCGTGAGTTGCTGCTTGTGGCGGAAGCTGATCTCACACTCGGCACACTCGTAGGGCCCCTCCTTGATGTGGTTACGCTGGTGGATGATGAGGTTAATCTTCAGCCGAAAGCTTTTGCCACACTCCATGCAAGTGAAGGGCCGCTCACCACGCCGGTTCCGCTGCTGCTGGCTAGAGTTCCCACGGTTCTCCCCCAGGTGCCGCTCACTGTGCCCGTGCCCATGCGTATGCCCATGAATGCTGGGCGCCAGCCTCTTCACTGCTGGGTTGCCCAACTGCAGGGGTGGAGGGCTTTCCTCACCCTCGGGGGACATCTCCCCAGGCAACGGAGTCTGGTACATACTGGCCTCGTATCTCCCGGACAGCTGTCCAAGGGATTGCAAGTGCTGTGGCAGCTCGTCCTCCTCTTCCTCTTCCTCATCCTCCTCCTGCTCCTCTGTCTTTATCACGATTCCCTCTGCTCCAAAGTTAGAAAGAAAGCATTTAGCTATTGTCTTGAACACCTTTATCCTGGATAAGTACAACATGGCTTCAACCTCACCAACGGACTTTGTGCTACACAAACTCACACATACATGGATACATATATTTGTCCACATTCTTCCTTTTGGGAAATCTAGTTTCCTATCCCATGATTCCTACCATCAGACAACTAGCCATGAAACCCAGAGCTTAACAAGGCTCTTGGGGAAGCAGCAGCAGGGGAGGTGGCTTCTCGGCCTCCTGGTGGCCATAATGTGAAGCTGCTGGAGGACTAGTCCCCAGTGTGTATGGGGAAACCAACCTCATGAACCATCACACCCTGCCTGAGCTCATTATTTTCATGGACTCACTTTGTGAGCCTGAGAAGTCCCACTTTTCCTTTTGGAGCACCTGGGGCTGAGTATCTTCTACCTGTGGTATCAATGAGCACTGCTGACTCATCATCATCTCCCTCTGCATTGCTCTTCCTTCCTGAGCCCACCAGCGGTTTTCTCCTCATCATGCCTTTATTCACCCACCTCTATTTCTTCCCTAACTACTTCTCAGTCTCTGTCTTCCTTTGTGACATTCAACACCAACTGAGCTTCTTTGGTGAGACTCAGGCTCAGGTCCTGGTCTTCTGTAACAACTTGGAACTGCAGATGCGGGTCTCATTGTGTAGCCAGGAACAAGGTGCTTTTAACACACCAGCCTTAAGGCTTCCTTCAGAGCGCAGTACCATGCATGCCCCACTGGTGGATTCCCTTTTATCTCCAAGCCTCATTTGTCCCCATGGACCTAGAGAATGCCAAGTTCTACAGGGGCCCCTGAGAACCTAAGCAATTTCTGACTCCTTGGGATTTCTTCAGGTGCTTTGTAGTTACCCATCTGGCATTCCCTAACCAGTGTTAATTGAAGGTTTTGGTTTGTTTTGAGACAGGGTCTCTCTATGGAGCCCTGGCTGGCATTGCTGGTCTCTGTCTTCTGATTGCTGCGATTAAAGGTGTGTGCCACTAAGCTCAGATATTTTTTGTTTTTGTTTTGCTTTTTTTTTTTTTTTAAGAATTAAAACATTCCCCCCTTGCCTTTTCTCTGTCCAAGTCCTCCATGTACTCTTTCAAATTCATGGCTTCCTTTTAAGTTGTGATTACATACATATACATGTGTGTCTGTGTGTATTCCTAAATATAACCTATTTAGTCTGTACAATATTACTTGTATGTATGTTTTTAGGACTAACCATGTGGTATACCAGATTTTTAAAAATTATCTTTCAATTGTGAATCTGTGTGACTATTTTATATACACAAACACACACACACACACACACACACACACACACACACACACACACACGCACGCAGGAGGCCATGGTGGCCAGAACTGTCAGATCCCCTTGGAGCTGGAGTTGCAATTATGGACTGCCTAACGTGGGGGCTGGAGACTAAACTCTGTCCTCTACAGTAACAGTGTGTACTCTGATCCATTGAGCTACATCTCCAGCCCATTTTCTGAATTCTAATTTTTTTTCTAGAGCATTAAGAGGACCGAGTCATGCAAGTATGGCCACATTTCACATCCGGGGTATCCAAGCCCAGAAATCAAAGGGTGTTTCTAAGTAACAGGTCATGAGGTTTACCCTCACTGACAGGCAAACTAAAGCTAGCAATGCCTGTGGCATGACGGAGCTCATGTTTTTTATTCAGATTGTGTGTGTGTGTGTGTATGTGTGTGTGTGCGCGCGCGCGCGTTTGTTTTTATTTTTTAGAGACACAGTTTTTCTGCAGCTCTGGCTGTCCTATGTAGATCAGGTTGGCCTTGAACTCAGAGATCCGCCTGCCTCTGCCTCCCAAGTGCTAGGACTAAAGGGCTGAGCCACCATGCCCTGTCTTGTTTGTTTTGTTCTTTGGTTACTCCTCAGGTACACACACTGTAAAACTTCTAAAGCAGTGGATCTCAATATGTGGGTTAAGACCCCTTTGGGGGTCAAACCACCCTTTCACAGGGATTGCCTAAGATCAGAAAACAGATATACTTACGTTAGGACTCATAACAGTGGCAAAATTAGTTATGAAGTAGCAACAAAATAATTTTATGGTTGGAGGTCAGCACAACCTGAGGAACTGTATTAGAAGATGCCAGGGTTGGCAAGGTCAAGAACCCCTGCTTTAGCCTGTAAACTGCAGTGTTTAATAGGCAACACAGGTGAGGCACTAGGTGAGCAGTAGTCACACTTGGCCTCTGTACACTCATCTAATGTAAGGAATTAGATCCTGACCACTTGACCACGATCGCCATGAGATTTTTATTAATTGAAAACATACCAAGTATAGCCACGTGGAGAGGGCATATGCTTGTACTTCCAGCACTTAGGAGGCTGAAGTAGAAGGGTCAAGCTATAACTGGAAACCCTTGGTCTTAAAAATAAACAAACCACAAACATCCAGCCAACCAGTGGGAGAACTGGAGCAGCAGAAAAGCTGTCATGGTGTCCAGGATCAGCTCCAAATGCCCTGCTGCCATGCTGTTCTCACAGGGACTGGAATGAGGACATGGGATCATGGAGTTAACAAGCTCTATGACTAGAGTCTATCAAAGAAGGATAGGAGTCTTTTTTCTTTCTTTCTTTCTTTTTTGTTTAAAAGGAAAACCCCAGGGCAGGCAGGCTGTCTAGGTTGGGACTCAGACTGGCAGGCAGAACCAGTAGACCCTTGTAGTAGCTCACAGGGACTGCCCAGAGTTGTTTTTATTAAGAAACATGTTTTTCTTGCATGGTGTTAGCATACACTTTTATTCCCAACACCCAGGAGGCTAGCTTGGGCTACTTGTCTCAAAACAGACTCCACCACCCAAACAAAGCAAAATGAAAGTAGCAAACTCCAGAATCATGATGGTGCTGTGATGAATGAGGCGGAGGCTGGAGCTCTGCCACTCACTACCTGCAGACCTTGCACGGGTTTCTGAACCCATTGACTTTGAATTCTTGTTTGAGCCAAGCTTGAGCAGAACAACTTTGCTAGTCTGGGAGATTCTAATAAATTCTGAGTTTATTAGGTCCATGTCTTAGGACACAGGGCCCTCAGCAGCCCCACCCACCCAGAACTTACCCGTGCAGTTTCTCTGCTGCACCAGCATCTGCTTGAGCTCACTGAACTCACTGGAGCCCTCAGTGGACTCCTCGAGCACGTTCTCCTGCTCCTGCATGTCCAGGTCTGGCTGCTCTCCACAGGGGTCACCCAGCTCTGAGTCCTGAAAGCCGTGCTCCTCCACTTGTCCCATCAGTGGCTCTGGTGTCTCCAGACCTTCTGAGCCCTCATCATTGGTCTGCACCTCGATCTTAATCACGATGCCATCATGTGCTGAGGGAAGGTGAGGACACACAGAGCGGTCATGGCACAGCCCAGGTTTCTACAGTCCTAGCATTTACATTCCAACTGGTCTTTTTAAAAAAGAGACCCTAAAAAATACAATAGAGTTAATGGTGAGCAGAAAGAATTTTCTGGACACTTCATAGTCTTGAATGCTAATACAAATTGGAGTCAAGTTACAATAGATTAAAACTTTATTCTCTACAAATTGTTTAGAAAACCACTTTACATTCCAAGCCAGGTAGTCAAAACCCAGTTTTCCTCTTGTTGGTCTGTTCATGTACCAAAGAGCATAAAAAGGTGAGCTGCATCCTCACTCTGGCCTGTTTCTGAGGCACACTGGCAGAAGGTCCTTCTCCTGGACCACATCATTTTCCAGCGTATTGTATGGCCGTGAGAGGGGTGTGTGGGTCTTGGCTGTTAGACAGAACACCATTAGATACACAGCTGTCACCTTTGTGTTTTCTTGTTCAAGTCTATAGATCAACTTCACATGGACTTCATAGATATGGCATCATTCTACACAAATGGTGACAATACACATTTTTGCTTTTCAGTTCCATCTTTTCTTCCCTAATAATTAGCTTTCTCCTCTCATTTCTCCATTAGGACCATGAATATAACTCCAGTAATTAACCAAAATTGCTTCCATGTTTATATAAATATATTCATATCAGCATACATACATTTATTTTCTCTTTGGGTTACTATTGGGGTAAAATAAAACAGCCCCTTTTTTTCCTCTGTGGTCAAATATAGAAATTCCTTTAAGCTGATTTCCTATGGTGCTAACCACTCTTTAAAATGATGCATATGTCACATCCTGTGGCTCATGCTGTAATTTATTAAGTTATTCCCAAACAGAAAACATTTGGGTCCTCATCTTTTACATTTGTTTACATCCCCAATTATAAAAGCACTTAATTTCTATGAGTCGTTTAGCAATGTGACCACAGAATCCAAAGGTTAAATATTTTTACTTTGGGTGGATGTTACAAGATTGCTTTTCAATCAGGCTGTGACAGGCCACCCTTCCACCAGGCTGTGGAAGAGAACCCTTCACCACACCCCTGACTGCAGTGTCCGAATATGCTCATTTTTTTTCAACAAATGTAAAAAGTGGAAACTTACTTAGACTTTGATTTTATTTTATTTTTGTTTTGTTTTCAATATGTAGCCCTGGCTGGCCTGGGATTCAGAGATTTGCCTGCCTTTGCCTCCTGAGTGCTAGGATTACAGGCGTGTACCAACATGCTTGGCTGATTCTATTTCCTGGAGAGGGAAGTTTGAATATTATTTCTTTTATCTATTGGTCTTTTATGATTCTGTATAGTAACAGCTATCTTTTTTTTCCTCCTAGAGATAATCTCAGAGATGCATCCTTGCCCTTGGGAGGTGGAGGCAGGAGGATCAAGAGAGTACAAGGCCATCCTTAGCTGCAGGTGCCTTAAGCACTGACTCTCTAGTTCCTAGTTTTCATCTTTTTTTGTTTGTTTGTTTGTTTTGTTTTGTTTTGTTTTTTGAGACAAGGTTTCTCTGTATAGCCCTGGCTGTCCTGGAACTCACTCTGTAAACCAGGCTGGCCTCGAACTCAGAAATCTGCCTCCCAAGTGCTGGGGTTAAAGGCATAACACCACTGCCCAGCAAGTTTTCACTTTTTAGAGAGGCTCCTGTTAAATTTTCCATGCTGTCTTTGGTTTGTTTTTTTTGTTTTTTGGTTTTTCGAGACAGGGTTTCTCTGTGTAGGCCTGACTGTCCTGGAACTCACTCTGTAGACCAGGCTGGCCTTGAACTCAGAAATCCACCTGCCTCTGCCTCCCAAGTGCTGGGATTAAAGGCGTGCGCCACCACTGCCCGGCTTCCATGCTGTCTTTGAACTTACTCCAACTTAGTCAGGTCTTAAATTTGTGACCTCAGCCTCCTAAACTACCAGTCTTGGTGGTCTGGGTATGTTTTGAGTATTTTCTAAAGGTTCCATGCAGTGAGTTTGGTTGTATGTAATGGGACTGCCATGGACAGGTAAAGACAGCCAGACTGGGGACATAGCTCTTGTGAAGGCAGTGATGCTGGCTTAGTCATGACTTTCTCTTCCTCTCATCATCAGGATGCATCTGCCATGCTATGATGTAGCCAGGACTTCTGAGTAATGAGGTGCTGGCTACAAGCTCGTGGAAGGCAAAACTGTAAGCTAAACAAACATTCTTTCTTTTCTAGCTTCAAGGTCTTACTCTGCAGCTGAGGCTAGTCTGGAATTCAGGGTAAAGCCCAGGCTGACCTCGAATTTTGATTTTCTCCACCTTTACCTCACAAGTAATGGGAATATAAGGGCATATCACAAATGTATAACAAAACTATTTTCTGTATAAATTACCATTTTGGGGGTAGTTTGTTAGAGCAACACAAAACAGACTTAAAAACTCCCCCTTCTCCAATCTCCCCTCCAACCCTCCCTCCTTTAACCTATGTCCACTCGTGTTGCTTGTTTTTATCCTGCAAGTTTCATGAGTTGTGCCTCTTTACCCTGTCTTCAAGCCTATATTAAATTATTATACTCCCCCCCCAGAAACATGACTTCCCTAATTGCATAAACTCCTGAAGGTATTTTACTTGTTTATTACCTAAAACAAAATTTCAAAACTATGGTCTCTCTAGACCTTTGTGAATAACTACATAGGCAAGCTGGATCACCACTGTAATCTTAGCACTTTCCAAGCTATCACGATAAACAGTCATCCAATATGGAAAATGAAAAGCTTTGGAAATTAATCTCTTCTAAGGATAGGTAGAAACTTTCCTCAGTTAGCTCACTTAGTAGAGAATGAATACATACTCTTACTTTCTTTTTTTTTTTTTTTTTTTTTTGGTTTTTCGAGACAGGGTTTCTCTGTGTAGCTCTGGCTGTCCTGGAACTCACTTTGTAGACCAGGCTGGCCTCGAACTCAGAAATCCACCTGCCTCTGCCTCCCAAGTGCTGGGATTAAAGGCGTGCGCCACCACCGCCCGGCATACTCTTACTTTCTATGGATAGATCAGAGTCAGGCCTACTCTGTTTTTCATTTTTACAGATGCAGATATTGGGGAACTTCATTTACAGCAGTGTATGGGAAGGCTGGAATGTGTGCAATTAGGAAATGCCACTTGATTCTTTGAACTTACCCTGAATTACACGCTATAAAAATCATGCGGTTAACATATCATCAACCATTGGCTGACAACTTAACTATATTCTTTTAATTTTGCTGAAAGCCAAATATTGCACACAAAAAAATAATAGCTTGCAATAGGACTGTCATACAGGTCCAAGAGCAATGCCCTTCTGGACATGTCCTCTGCCAGTCTGGATGATGTAGATGGTGACCCAGAGGTTCACACCTTAAGAAATCTCCATGTAAGACTGGTGAGACAGGGAGTTCCCTTTCATTTTTTGTGGTCCTTGAGATGAACCTGGGATCTCATGAAAGCCAGACATGTCTATCACTAAGCTGCGCTCCCGGCCTGCACTTCACTTTTTAAATTTTGAGACATACACCTTACATGTGAATAATGAAACCATACTAGTTCTGTACTAGAAAAAAGCCAGGATATGAAAACTTTATACACCCTTTTACTGAGCTGAGAAATAGACTGACTGCAGGCCTTTGAGGTCTCAGATGCTCCTGTGAGAGGCTGGGTGGTCAATCACATAAACCATTAAATGCTCTAGGGCCACATCAACTATAAGCTTTTGCTGTTAAATTTTTTGCCATGTAGCCCAGGCTGGTCACCTTGAACTTCAGGCTCTCTTGCCACAGCGTCATAAGTGCTGGGATTACAGGTCTGTGCTGCTATGCCAATATTTTTTTATTTTACCACAGTTGTCTGTGTGCATGCTCTTGTGTAGACACAAGCTGATGGACAATAAGCTGAGGTAGGATTAGAGGGTGGGACATCTGGGAGAGAGACAGGAACTCTGGGAAAGAGCCAGGCTTGGGAAGATTTGCCACTGAGGCTTGCAGGAAGTCAGACATATGAAACTGAGGAGAGGTAGCTAAGCAGCCATGCGTCATACATAGAACAGTATAAGTGAATTAATATAAATTAAGAGCTAGCTGGGGAGCACACCTAGCTTAAGGGCACAGCATTCATAAATAAGTAAGCATCCATGTCATTATTCAGAAACTGGGACGAACACAGAAAAAGACCAAACAGCTACATCACTTAATCAATGAGGACCGCTGGGACACAGATGTCACAGTACCTGTCTGTGACTGACTTTCAATCTCTGTAATCACTTTTCATAAAAACTGTATGGAATGGAAAAACTCAATCTATGAGCTGATTTTGAATATATAAAGGATTACTTGTTGATGGAGCTAATGTAGTGTTATATTTCAAGAAATTTAGTTAAAATAAAAAAATATTTTGTTTAGTATTTTTTTATTTTGTTCTCTAGGGCAAAAACTTGTTTATATTTCAAATATTTTTGTTTTTGGGGGGGAGGGCAGGAATAAGGATTAAATTTAGGACTTTTATGTTTGAGTGCTGATCTATAACCTCAGCCCTCTTTTTATTCGGAAACAGGATCTCTCTGAAGCCCTGGGTATCCTGGAATTCACCAGGCTGGACTTGAACTCACAGAGATCTGTCTGCCAATTTTCTAGGCACTGAGATTAAAGGTGTGTACCACTGAACCCTGATCCTCTTTTATTTTTCAGATAGCCACTAAGTTGCCTAACCTGGTCTTGAACTCCAATTCCCTCATCTTCCTAATTAATTTCTAGCACTTTTTAGGAAGCCCATAGACTTAACTACTGTGTTCATAGTATTTACTGAGTAAAATGCCCTAATATTTCTGTAGTTGATGTGAAACCCAGATACCATAAAGAAAATGACTGATTAATCTCAGTACATTAAAAACTTGAAATGGGCCGGGCGGTGGTGGCGTACGCCTTTAATCCCAGCACTTGGGAGGCAGAGGCAGGTGGATTTCTGAGTTCGAGGCCAGCCTGGTCTACAGAGTTAGTTCCAGGACAGCCAGGGATATACAGAGATACAGAGAAACCCTGTCTCGAAAAAAAACAAAAAACAACAACAACAAAAAAAACTTGAAATGGTTATAACACAAATATTAATGCTATATTACAAAAGTACTCCCAAAAATAGGGAAATATTTTTATAGATATGACAGATAAGAGATAATACTTTCAGTTTTGTAATTATGTAGTCCAGCCTGGACCTCACAGAGATCTGTTTACCTCAGCCTTCTACTGCTCGGATAGGTGTGAACCACCATGCCTGGCATGTCATTAATGTTTAAAGAGCTACCACCTCCAGCATAACTTCTAGAATCTAGCAGAGTAGCAGTTGGGAGAGCTAGAGGCAGAAGGATCAGAGTTCAAGGTCAGAGCAGAGTAAGACACAAAGGTGAGACTGCACGAGTACCACTTTTCTGTTTAGACCAGTGGTTCTCAAGCTGTGGGCCATGACTTCTTTGGGGCCGAATGACACTTTCTAGAGGTTGTATATCAGATAGCTACATTACAATTTTAACAGTAGCAAATTACAGTTATGGAGCAGCAACAATATAATTTTATGGTTGGGGGTCACCATATGAGAAACTGCATTAAAGGGTCGCAGCATTAGGAAGGATGAAAACACTGGTTTATACCTATAGCTCCTACAAATCACACAAAGCCAAAGACCGATTATTGGCCAGGGGATATGGTATGATTCTCACACTTAGATGAAGGCAGATAGGCTGGGGTAGTAGTTGAAGGGCATTTGCCAATATCCAGTAAACGTTTGTTATGTGTATATCCTTTGATCTAGAAAATCCATTTCTGAAAGTTTTAGATCATTGCAGGGATCTACTTGTAAGGGTCTTTACTGATGCACTAAAACTTGTGAGCTCTGTAGAGAGAACATCTTGTGTATCATTCGGATGCATCACCTGTCAATTAAAAAGTCTATGGCCTATGGTTTAGACAGGAAATAGAAGGTGGGACATCTGGGAGGCAGGAAGGATTCTAGGATAGAGCAAGTTTCAAGACATCCACCCAGGACTATATGAGAAGGACGCATGGTACCTGAGCACGGGTAACTAGTCACTTGGGAGACTGCAGATTAAAACTAATGGGATATTTTAAACTATATCTAGTCAGAGAAGAGCCTAGCTGGATGGCCAATGTATCTGTAAATATATTTGAATCTGAGTCTTATTTCTGGGAGCATAGGGCTCAGAGGAAGAACTGGACATAACCTCAACAGAGTCCCCTAAATGTATATCAATAGGAGAGTGTACAATAGATTATAAATACTATAATCTGCTATTAAGAACAATCTAGATTTAAATATTTGGGCACATAAAGATGTAAGATAACCCTCCTGCCTCTGCTTTCTGTTAGGACTTAAGATATGAACCACTTCACTGGCTTAGATACTTTACTAAAAAAAGCTGGCAAGTGATGTGCTTCTGTACTATTTGATCTTGTTTTATAGCAGAATGCATTCAATATAATTTACAACATATGTGTAAGCATATATACAGAAAACTGGAAAAAATAAAAAAGTGACTCTTAAGATTTTACTATCATCATCCCACCCAATCTACCTTGTCCTTAAGACAGGGTTTTGGGTAGCCCAGGCTGGCCTCAAACTCACTGTGTAGCAAGGGATTCCAAAGATTCATGTTTCTCACCTCCTGTCTCCTAAATACACACCTATATGGCCACTCCTTGAGCTAGTTAGACAGGGCCATCCCCTCACCAGCCACCAAATTCCTCAAGGCTTCAATGAGCCAGATGAGGAGCCATGGAGGCCAGATAACATTTGTAGCTGGCTCTTTCCCTAGACCGGATCATCTTTACCTTTGCTTGGCTTACTGTTGATGGCCACACATCAGTTCCAAATTCTCTTCAGTTCCCTCAGCTGTCTAGTTCTATTCTTAAAGCACTTACACATGTGGTATTTATTTAGTTTCACCTACTTTTAAAAATTCTAGAACCTTCTGGTGTACCCAGGATCTTGTATAGCTTCCACTATGTTTTCAGTTCTCCTGTCTCCTACTTTCTTTTTTTCTTTTATTTGTTAGGCAGTGGCAGGAGGATCTGAGTTTGAGGCCAGCCTGGTAGACAGTGAGTTCTAGGACAACCCAGACTACACAGAAAAACCTAATTTCAAATAAAACAAAACAAACCAATAGAAAAAGGGTGTGTGTGCTTGTTCTTACAGAGGACTTTACTTTGATTCCTAGCACCCACATGGTGGCTCCAACTGTCAATAACTCCAGTTCCAGGGAATCTAGTGTCCTCTTCTGAACTCCGTGGACACCAGGCATGTATGTGGAGCACAGACTTACATTCAAGCAAAATATTCATACACACAAAATAAAATGAGAATTTTAAAATTAAGCTGGTGTAGAGAGAACATCTTAATGTTTGTATGGATGTGGCACCTGTTAATAATAAATCTGATGGTCTATGGCTTAAGCAGGAAATAAGAGGTGGGACATCCAGGAGGCAGAAAGGATTCTAGGGGAGGACCAGGCAGGAGATCCACCCCCCACCTCGGAAGGCGTGAAGAGATGGTCACATGGTACCTGAGCACAGGCAACCAGCCATGTGATGGAATGTAGATTAGAATAAATGGGATAATCTAAGTTATGACCTATTCAGAGAAGAGCCTAGTAACATGACCAAGGTATTTATAAATATATTTTGAGACTGAGTCTTACTTCTGGGAGCATGGATCTGGGAGGCAGAATCAGACCTAACTTGTATAGGCCAGGGAGATGGCTAAATGGTTAAAGTGTTTGCTGTGTTCTTGGATCCCCAGAACCTGTGCAAATGCTGGTTGGGTATAATGGCCCACCTGTAATCCCAGTGTAAGGAAGGCAGTGACAGAGATATCTAGACTAGTCATATCAGCAAAGACACTGCCTCAATGTATACCATGGAGAGCAATTGAGGAAGACTCTTGATGTCACGCAGATTTTGCACACACATACATAAAAAGCTCACAGGTGCATTTTTACTGCTTCTCTTCATCTGAGCCTCAAGTCCATCTTACTTGGGGCTAGGGATCATCTTTTGCTCCCTCCACTCCCCTTAACTCACACCCACCAGTTTTTCTTGGTCAATAGCCAGTACATATCTTGCAAATAGCCACTGCTCCCACTGGGCTGTGCCAAGGCCTCAAAGTACTGCTGCCTACTAGTTTCCAATATCTCCCTTCAATCATTCTTTGAGGATCAAGGAACCTATTTGTTATTTAGGTCTCTACTAAAAATTTCCACATTCCAAGGTCCATCTTCTTTATTAAATGTTTTTACTATATTTTTGTGCTGTGTATGTGTGCATGTTCATGTGTGCAAGCATACTATAATATGTATGTAGAGGCCAAAGGACTTGTTGAAGTTGGCTCTCTCCTTGTACTGTGTGCATCCTGGGGATTGAACTCAGCCACTCAGACTTGGCAGTAAACACCTTCACCTCTTGAGTCACCTTGCCAGTCTGTGTGATGCCCTTTCTGACTTCAGACTTTGTCCAATCTCAGCGAAGCCTTCCATGCTTTGTCTTGAGCTCTGGCTGCTTCCTGTCACAGCTTTGTTATAGGAGGTGGCTGATTTCTGTTGTGTTAAGGCTTGTTTTACTTCTGTGCACACAGATGTGTGCCTATAGTGGATGTGCACATGTCCTGTTCATGAAGATGCTTGAGACCAAATACAGTGAATCCTAGGGCTAGAAGAACAGGCTGTGACCTGATGTGGGTCCTCTGCAAGGGCTATGCATGCTAATGGCTGAGACATTCTCCAGGCCAGTGACTTTGTTCACATAGTGTGAATGTGGTTGCCAATAGTGGTCTTCTCTACGGGAGGATATAAGCCTAAGTGTGAGCAAGAACCTCTTCAGAACCCAGCTACTGACAGAGTGCCTTGATATATAAAACATGTGATAAATTAAATTAATAAAGAAACAAGTAAATTAGAGCATAAAATCCTTTATAATGTGACACCAGAGATGACAGTGTACCATATTATAATATGATTATACATAGTATATTTTAAACTATATTTTAGATTCTGTTCAAAGTTTCAGACTCTCAAAGGACATTATTAGGTCAAATATATTAATGTTTTAAAATATTTAAAACATATAAATGAGAACACACATTTTTGCCATGGCTTCTGGCAGGGCTTGAGTATACAGGGGAAGGAAACAAATAGATGGACACACACAGATGGATGACAACTACTCTGAGTATTTTCAATCACATGTTAATAACTGAATTCTCTATGGATTTCTTAGAAACCCAAAGTACTGAATGAATTTACTGAGGCAATTCATTGAAACTGTCATTCTTGATATATGTGGAACTAGGAAAGTTCTCAGTTCTCTAGATGCCCCTGTTTGGTATTGCACTTTTGGGTCTGGCTCACGGTTGCCTCTACTACCTTCTTCACAGGGAAAAGACACTGGACATATTTCTCCATTATGTAGAAGCCTGATGTTTACAGTTTCTAAGGTAGCAATTGCTTGGCTAAATACTCTATGGCACAGTGGGTCCGTGTTACCTGCCCTCCCAAATGATGCCACCTCCAAGGGCTGAAAAGGATAAGTGCAGCAAGTGACATGCATGGTTCAGCAAGGTCAGGAAGTCTCTATGAGGTCACTTGCCTCTGCAGAAGCTCAGGCCATGGACATATACATACATACATACATACATACATACATACGCACACACGCGCATATGTCAAACTGAACCCAGCTCAGCACAACGTGGGCTTGGTCATTTGCTTTTTACTTTGTACCCTATTCAAACACAGCGCCTGGACATCAAAACTAGCTGGAGCAGCAGCCATATTTCAGAGCTTTGGCCATAAAGCATCTCTGCCAATTTTCACCTTAACCCTCCCTGCCTCTGACTTTTTCCATGTTGAATCTCTCTATTTCCACCTAATTCTTGTTTTCAATATGGCCAGTCAAACCTTTGAGGTATAGATTTCCTCCAACCAAAATATACCTCTAGAACAACCCCTCAACCCCATCTACTTTCAAATTCATCATCTGTGATATTGAATTGGTGGAAGCCTCAGCCTTCTATCTGATGTTTGGCATTGAAGTAACCATGTACCCAGGCATCCATGGACTAACCTCTCTGAACCTGTGAGCCCAAACAAACCTTCCTTGCCTTAGGTTGTTTCTGAGCTAATACAATCTTCAAATCCATGACATTAAATCATAATGTCTGTCTGTTGGTTTTCAACTGAGTTTCCTAGCAGGATCATCTCCTTTCAGCAGTCAACAAGATATCTAATGATGTACTATTATTCTTGAATGTTACAAATGTCCACCAAGGACAAAGGCATGTTTCCATTGAAAAAATGAGGCAAGTGATGCAAGTCCAAAGGAAAATCCCCAAGTACAGCCTACAACACTGATGTACCAAGACAGACTCAGAGTGACTGTGAAGAGGACACTGGCTCTAACTGGCTCCAGCTGTACTTACTGAGCCACTATGGCATGCCAATCTCCTGCCAGGACCTTCATACCTAGTAGTATATGTACCTGGGACATGAGAACTATCTGCTGATCCCATTTCACTGCCTCAACCAGGCCTGCTAGAGTCGTGTGCTACAGGGAGTTTCTGGTCAAGTCCATGCCTGTCCTCTATTCTGCAGGAACATGGCCTTTCTGTGGGAAATCTCGGAAGTAAGAGCATTACACAAGAATGCATTCTCTGGTTTGGAGAGATGGCTCAGTGGTTAAGACCACTGATTGTTCTCCCAGAGGTCCTGAGTTCAATTCCCAGCAACCACATGGTGGCTCACAACCATCTGTAATGGGATCTGATGCCCTCTCCTGGTGTGTCTGAAGACAGCAACAGTGTACTCATATACATAAAATAAATAAATATTAAAAAGAGAGAAAATGCATTCTCTGTGTTTCTTCCTGCAGAAAGAATGACAAGAGTGGGTCATGTCAACAAACAAAAACAGAAATAAAACAAAAAGCCCCTGTGAGACAATGAACTTTATGCATTCCCACTTATCTATTGGTGGTTACAGGAAACTAACTACCTGCAGGCTTCCTTCCTGCATAGCCTGATACTGTATCAGCCTTTCAGGTCCTCTCTGAACCTCAGCAGTGCTCCATACTGGAGCTGCCTTAATACTGAAAGACCCAAGATGCAGGGCCATGGGCCACCCATCTGTCACTTACCAGCACTGGGATCTGTGGGTGTCTCACCCTCCTCAGAGTCCTCTTGCTCCTGCATGGCTGGCCTCTCTCCACGCTCCATCTGTGACATGAGGTCTGGTTTGGAAATTGCATAGTCTAGGCAGAAGGAAGAAAATATTATGAGGGCGCACTATATGCTGTAAGGTATCACCTGTGGGGACATGGCCCAGAATAGCCCTTTTGCCAGGGGGACTGGCTATGCGGGCAAAGAAGTGGGCAAGTATTCAACCTTTCTCCAGGGCCCTTTATGTGTGTATCTCATGCTGCTAGCAGACACTACAACTTATACAGAGCTTCATAACAAAGTTGTAATTGTATGAAGTAAAAACTTAATCCTGATAAAGTATAAACTTCATAAAACAAAATACTGATAAGAGTTCCTTATATTCAAAAGGGTTGCCAAGTATGGCGGCTCATGCCTGCAATACCAGCACTTGGGAGGTAGAAAGAGACCTTCTATGAATCCAATGCCAACTTGGGACAAAGACTGAGATCCTGTTCCAAAAAAAGAAGAGCTCAGATGTGGTGGCACACACCCTTATCTCAGCACTGGGGAAGCAGAGGTAGGCAGAGCTCTATGAGTTCAAGATTAGGTTGGGCTACTTAGTAACTTTCCAGCTGGCCAAGGCTGCATCATGAGATACTGTCTTAAAAAAAAAAATTAAAATCGGGGGGAAAAAGAAAAAAGATAGGAACAGACATGTAGCTTAGTGACAGAATATGTGCTTAACATGTATGGGACCCTAGGTTCAATCCTTAATACTCCTCAAAAAGTTTATAGTTATTTTGAAATAAAAAGATGAAGAAATATTAGAAAAATACATATTCATCACATTTATTAAAGAGTTAATATTCGTAATTATATAAAAACAACCTTTATAATCAGTAGAAAATAAGAGCAAAAGTATGAATAGGTAATTTGTAGGAGATAGACAAATGACTAGTAATTATATAAAACAGATGGAAAGGTTTACTAATCACCTGAGAAATACATTCAAATAAAAATAGTACCATTCCTTTCATCTATCAAAAGGATAAATATTTGCTTAGATTAAGTACTCAGGGTATAGAAAGACCAGGAGTTTAAGGTCAGCACATTGAGGCCAGGCTGGGTTGCATGATCTTGTCTCAGAAAAACAAAATAAAACAAACACAAAGATACTAAGACAGACTAAGCCAGGGGACAGACACTGAGATGAGACTGGCTCAGCTGCTTAGGAGGCTCCACAGCAGTGAGTCTCTCCTCCACTTCACATCAGCTCTGTCAAACACTGGCTCACTGCACAGATGCGCAGGGCTGTTTATCACAACATTCTGCAGTGAGAGATGGAAGCACCCGCGGGGCAGCAGCAGTATGCTCAAAAGCCAGGGTTCAGGGGGTCAAAGAGAAAGGTCAGGGGTTAAGAACACTTGTTTTCTCTTGTACACAACCTGGGTTAGGTTCCCAGCACCCACATGGTGGCTCACAAATACCTGTAACTCCAGTTCCAGGGGACCCAACACCCTCTTCTGGTCTCCATGGGCATTAATAAGGCATGTACATGGTACACATGTTAACATGCAGGCAAAACACTCATACACGTAACATTAAAACAAACAAACAAACAAACAAAGTTTGCCTGGATACTGTACTTTCTTTCCAAGGATTGTGGCCTATAGGTCCTGATAATGTTCCCCTGGTCTAGTGTGAGTGAATGGTTGCCTTTGTGCAAGCTCCACACTGCATGTATAACAGGACAGACACTATGTATATGTTTACAAAGCTCCTGGTGGCTTCCTCTATGGGGTGGCTCATGTGAGTGCGTCTGGGTTGCCCCTCTGTGGGGTGGCACTGGTGAGTGCATAGTAATTGTTCTTTATTATGTTATTATAAATTGTTAAGTTTTCATAATTGCATATGTATTTTTAAAAAGTAATGTTAGCCTATGGAAAGTTATATCGAAAATTAACTATTTTTGCCTGAATCAAATTATTTTCTTAAAAAAATTAATTTTTAATTTTATTTTGGGGGATTTCTTTTTTTTTCTTTTTTACTTTTTTATGTCTACAGGCATTTAGCCTACACGTCTGTCTGTCCAGCATGTGTACAGTGCTTACAGAGGCAAAAACAGTACATTGTAACTGAAGTTACGAATGGTTGTGAGCCACCACGTAGGTGCTGAGAATCAAATACAGGTAGGTCCTCTAGAAGAGCAGCCTATGCTTTTTAATGCTGAGCGTTCTCTTTAGCCCCATATTTATTTTTATCTTATGTGTCCAACAGAGTGCATTTAACATTTAAACCTTTCTCTCTTTCATTTGTGTGTTCATGGGGTTAGAAGAAAGTAGATGCAGGTATGCTCACCTGTGCACATACATGGAAGACAGCGTTTTTTAGCTTTCACTTTCCTGCATATTTTTTTGAGATAGGATCTCTCAGTGAACCTGAAGCTGTTTTGGCTAGACTGGCTAGACAGTAAAGCCCCAGGCACCTGCTTGTCTCCGCACCCCAGCATTGCATACAGACACATACCGAGGTGTTTGGCTTTTATGTGAGTGGCAGTGAGCTGAACTTAGGTTTCCCATGCTTGCACAACAAACTCTTTATCTACTGAGCTATCTCCCTAGTACCCTCAGATTTTTCTTTTGTCTATGTCAAAAAATTCTACACACAAGAGAAAAGGATACATCACAGAACAAAGTCCAACTTCCAGTTTTCTGTCCTTTCATGTTTTTAATGAAAACAAGAATCAACAGACTTTGGTATAGACAGATTTTGGTTGAGACCATGACTTCCTGATGGGGACCAGGACCCTGGGGCCACAGGTCTAAGTGATAATGTTCAGCTGTATAAGTAAGAGAACTAGATCTCTAATCTTTTCCTTAGTAGCTTACTACATTACTCTTGGGAAGCATTTCACAACCTGCTGGCACACAGTAGGTCCTCAGTATATTTGTTTTCTTCTAGTCATTTTTCCTTCTTCAACGATACTTTGCTAGACAAATGAGTTTTGTAAGCAGGGTGCACGGGAAAATGCTGACAGTGAGAGTCCAGCACACCACAGTCTAGCCTGCTGCGCTTCTCTGTGGTGTGGTGTCTTCATGGACAGACAGACTGGTGCTGTACAGACAGACAAGGGGACATGAGAGGCTTTTCTCTCCATTTGTTTCTTTTTTTTTTTTTTTTTTTTTTTTTTTGATTTTTCAAGACAGGGTCTCTCTATGTAGCTGTGTTAGTCTTTTTTTAAGAGAAATTTATTTTATATGTATACTACATGTATATGTATGTTTGTGCACATGTGATTCCAGATGCCTACGAAGTTCAGAAGAGACTCATATCCTCTGGATATGATGTCTATGCTGGGAACTTTTAACCACTGAGCAATCTCTAGCCTGTTTGTGGCACTCTTTAAAATTCTGTTTGTAGGGAGATGGTTCAGTTGGTCAAGTGCCTGCCCGGTAAGAGTAAGAACACAGGTTTGATGCCCAGCACTCATGTAAAAGTTGGGTATAGTGGTGCCCATCTGTGACCCTCGCACTGGAGGGGGTGGTAGCGAGAGGAGGAGGGAGGGAGGCAGGTCCCAGAAGCACTTTGACTAAGCAGTCTAACCGTCTCAAAAACTAACAAGGAGAACAACAGAAGACAAAGTTTGACTTTGCCCTCTGGCCTCCACATGCACACATGCATACACTACAGTATACATATACACACAATACAAGTAAAATTCTGTTTGAAGCTAGATGAGGTAGTGCATGTATATGATCTCAACATTCAGGAAGTTGAGGCAGCAGGACTCTGAATTCAAGGCCAGCCTTACTCAACACTAAGATCCTGCTGAAACCATCTGCTGGGCATGGTAGTTCACCCTTGTAATCCTAGCACTAGAGAGATAGACACTGGAGGATCCTAGTGAGTTTGAGGCCAGCCTGGTCTACATAGCAAGTTCCTGGCCAGCCAGGGCAGTCCTATCTCAAAACAAAACAACACATACATACAAACTCAAACCCAAACAAATGCCACGACCCAAACAATCAAATAAAACCAAAGCCGAACAAAATGTTTGCGTTTTCCCAATACAGGAGCTGCTGTTCACATTTCCTAAGTGTTTACACAGGCCTCACACCCATGTCACAGTCCTTTGCTCTTACCCATAGAGACCAGAGACTCATAGTTGCCCCTCATTACATTCTTGTAGAGCTCCTTCTGCCACTCAGAGAGATTTCCCCATTCCTGCTCAGAGAAATGGACGGCAACATCATCAAATGTGACAGGAACCTGAAACCAAAAAACTGCATCAGGAAAGACCAAAGTGATAACACCACAGATGGCCAAGCCCCAATTCCCTCTATTTGGGACAGAGAGGGGAACATTCCTGCACTTGCTGGGGGTCAGGGGTGTTGTAGGGAGCTTTACCAACACCCTGCTGGCCACATCCCTGGCCAAGGAGTAGAGGACTCATCTTGCCTGGGGCCTTCCCCAACTTTAAAACATGGAAGACCAGGAACACTAGGAAACCTGCTGAAAATGCAGACTCTTAGGCCTCACTCTGGAACTTCAGAGATCGGTAAGCCTTTTGTGAGATCCTAGAATTCTAATGTACAACAGCTTTCAAGAGGAACTGGCTTACAGATTCAGTCAGTTTGGAATAAAAAGAAAACTGGTCTACACTCATGTTCCTTTAAAGCCTTCTAGAAAATAAGACTAAAACCCATTTCTTAGCTCCTTAAGGATACTTCCTGAAATCAATTTTACCGAAATTAAGGATTTGTAAGTAAATTGACAAAAAGAATAGACAGAATAAAACCTAAGAGAGTTAAACTATGTTCTTCTCCTTATCTGGTCTGAGGGTAAACTGTTAAGTGTGGCTCATAGGGCCCTTAGTACCTGCAAGGAATTGGCTCCAGAGCCCTCAGGATACCAAAGTCGGCAGATGCTGAATTCTTTATATATATAAAACGGCATAATATTTGCATAAAACCTATACAAAAACTCCAGCACTTTAAACCATCCAATGACGATGTGTAATGCCTCCTCAAGGTGAATACTGGGTGCAGTTGTAATCTACTATTCAGGGGATGGCTAGAAAGTGTTCATGTTCTGTGCAGACATAATTTTCTTTTTTTCCAGTATTGTAGTGAGGATTTTGGTTTCTTTTAACCCCAGGTGTGGGATATGGGGCTGCTTCAGGTTGTCCACAGCAGCTGAGGATTTATGATTTACCTCGTGCAGGAGTGTGATTTGCCAGTGGCAGCAACTGTGTGAAGTTTGAAATTCTGGAAACCTTCCATAGGGTATATAAATACTAGCTCTGAGGGGCAGGGTGGGTTGTTGGTCTCAATGTTAAAAAGTTGTATAAAGAAGAAACAAGAATTAGATATCCTAATAGTGAAGATCAAACTTGCCCCAGGGACCTCAATAACCCTAACCAGGAGGAAGTAGTCTAATGATAACATTGCTTCCTCTCCCCTCTATCTTTTTTTCTCTCCTATCTAGTGTTAGGGGTTGAAAGGGTGGAGGAATAAAGAACCCACAAAGTAGCAAATGCCAGCCACACAGTATTAACCGGAGTGTCCAGAAACCACCATAGAAGAATCAAGAGTGTGGAGGCCAGCCTGACAGGACATGCTCTGTGTGAGCTCACAGACCTCTCCATCCTGTCTCAGGCTCTGGAAGGGCTTTACCTACCCCTTTCTAAAGGGACTTTTCTACCAGTTTGTGCTTTTACCAATGGGAGAATTTGCTTTTGGTGTGCCCTGCTCTCGGTGAAGCAATCCTGGAAGGCAGGACACTTGCTTCTTGTTTTCCCTTTCCCTTTCTTTCAGCTGAACGGAACCCCTACACCATGTCTCCCTGCAGATGCCTTGGGAAGCCCCCAGTGGAATGGACGTACCTTGGGAACTTCTCCATTGCTGCCTGGGGGTAGCCTCAGGATCCAGAAATTTCTGTTTTTGAGCAGATTCTCCATGTTCTCCAGGCGCCGCTGCAGTAGCCCATACTCCTGCAGTAAGGTCCCCAGTACAACCCACTTGCTCTCCAGATGATTTGCAAACTCCACAGCTGTTCTCTCACAGTCTGCTATCTTCTTCTCATTTGTCCCTGTCCTGCCCTCCAGAGTCAGTAGTCGCATGGCCTGGGCCTCCAGTTTCCTCTCCACTGCTTGGACAGCCGCCCACACGGCCAAGCGAGTGATCTCTGCGGTGGGCAGCGGCTGTTCCTTCTGGGCTGCAGGGGAGGCATGGAAGGGAGTGTCCTTTTGCAAAGTGGGACTCTGGAGCAAGGGGTCCATGTCGGTCTCGGGTACTGTGGGTGACAGCGTCAGCGAGTCTTTCTCAGGAACTTCAGGAGAGTGGAGTGGAGCTTCCTGATGGTGGGCGGAGTGGGAGAGGAAGGGGATCCCCTGACCTGCTGCTGAAGGAGGGTACTGGGTTTCTTCCTGGGAAGCCAGGGATACCTGGTGAGGTGTGTCTTGCTCAGAAGTGGCAGGATACAGGAGTGAAGGTCCTTTCTGGAGAACATGTGACATCTGGCCAGGTGTATCTTGCTTAGGAGTACTGTCAGTCTGGGGCAGGGTACCCTGCCGGGGGGCAGTGGGAGACAGAGGAGGAATCTCTTTGTGGGGAAGAATGCAAGAAGGGAACACAGTTTCTCTAGAGAGTCGAGCAGGGGACTGACGTACAGGCTCTTCCTGTGCAACGTTGGAGAAGGACAGAGGTGGCGAGCGATCGTCCTCCATGTCCAGCTGCTGGACCTGTGTTCAAGGAGAGAAGGAAATACAGGATTGAAGGTCACAGTCTCCAGATGGCAAAACAAATCCAAGAGACAACACTCACACTAAAATGTTCTCAGTTTTTGAAGCCATAAGACACATTCTAAAAGAGCAAATTTCTTCCAAAAGTGGCACTGAACTAGACATCAATGACACTCTATTAGGAACAGCACATAAGAGATGGCTATGCTACCTTCTGTTTTCTACAGAGCCATCTTTCCTTCACGTTTCAAAAGTGATGAGTGGCGGGCGTGCAGGAGGTGAATAGAGCTGAGGAGAAATCGGAACACTCAGCTGCTGGCTCTGTTAATACCCACTGCTGCCCTGTTCACTATAGCTGCTCATGTGACTACTGCCTTCTTTTGTCTGGAAAGGTATTGCAACTGGCTTTTATTCCAAGAAACGCATAGTGAGACATGGTGATAGGTAACAGAGGCGATTTGGCCTCCTCAGGAGCCCAGGTTTCCTAGGCAAATGGCCCACTGGGGCAGGTGTACATTGCTGGGCTCCCTCACTGTGGTTCTTGAGGTAGGGATAAGAAGAAAAGCCTGTGGTGACTGAAGAATGAGGCATTAGACTAGTTTTAAGTATGACAAGAGTGTTGGGGCTAGCATCAGAAGAAAGATGTGAGCCTGGCAGTGGTGGCACACGCCTTTAATCCCAGCACTTGGGAGGCAGAGGCAGGCGGATTTCTGAGTTTGAGGCCAGCCTGGCCTACAGAGTGAGTTCCAGGACAGCCAGGGCTACACAGAGCAACGCTATACAGAGATGTGCTTTCTTTTGGGACTCTGGTCCTCATCTTGCCATATCCACGTTAAAATCTTAAACCACCAGGGAGGTGAAGCCATGCTCTTCCGTCAGTGACCAGTTCATTTGCCTAGCCATTCAATCCTGGATCTGAGTGGAATTTTTCCATGACAATTTTTTGTTCTTTTCTTCATAATATTCCTTGAAGGAATCTGTTCAGCTTCTATGCTCTCTATGAGTGTTCTGTAAGGAAGGTAATTAAAACTTGTTTTCTTCGCTTGAAAAATTAGCATATCCCTTATGTTCAGACTTAGAGTGTGAGCTCAGTAAATGCCTGTTGAAGAGTCAGCTGTACATTGACTAAGTTAAAAAGATTATCACGGTAGTAATGAGGTTCCTTTTGCCATCTATCAGAGACTTATCTAAACCCACTTCATACCTTCCATAGCCATCTTTCTTAGTCTGTTCATTGATTCACAAACAGGTGACTCAGTAAAGTATCGTCCCACCTTTAAGCCAAGGACTGGCGACTCTGAGACCTTGTCCAGTAAACATCTTTGAAAAGGCACGAATCATACCTCTGCTATATGGAAGCTCATTAGCAGAGTAAATATTTAGGATTTATTATGTGCCATAAACTGTGTTAAGCATTTTAAAGGATTATCTCACTTAAGCCTCACAAAACCTAATCAAATTATTAGCCACGTTTAGCCTATGAAAACACTGAAAATAGCAGAGGCTATATCTACCTTGCCTCAGGTAACACAGAAACCAGAGATTGTAGGTGACCTCTAGGCCTCAATTATAGACAGAGGCAGCTGATAGGTTTGAGTCCTGAGCCAAAGGCTTGATGATTAAACATACCTATGGGAGGCTTACTACAGGCAGTCATGTTGGGATAGAGGGCCCTATCCCTTAAAGACATACAATTTATGGTGGTGTTAAGAGTGCCCCAGGAAACCTAATGCAAGTAATGAGGTCTCAAAATACATACAGATGAAAAATTCTGCAAACCCAGATAGAGTTCAAAGACCTCTTTGACTCTCAGCCCTTCACTGTTTAGTTGGTAGCCTACTAGACAACCCCTTTAGGTGGAAGCCTCAATCACACAGCTAAAGGAACCTAGAGCCAACACAACAGGCATCTTAAGGCAGCCGGCCCCAGGGAGGACTAGGGAATTTGCCTATTATTAGTAGAAAGAGGGAAAAAAATACCTGGAGGGCAGGTTAGGTGCCGGAGTAATACAGGGCTTTACCCCAAACAAGGAGAAAAAAA
>NW_022196903.1:42860038-42864282 GCF_008632895.1 Mastomys coucha
AAAAAAAAAAAAGCCAGCAGGACAAGACATCTTTATTAACCACCTGAATCAGAGCTCAAAGGAAAATGGTACTTTTTTTTTTCCATTTAGGGATTTGGAATACTGGAAAGGGGTGAGGGGTCACTAGGTATGCCCCCTCCCCACTACCTAACTGATGATACAATGTTATCAGTTCTAGCAAACCTGTGGCTTGATCTTACCCTCAAGCAAAGATGTCTAAATCGAATAAGCTCAAATTCTCAAGCTGCTAGCTGCTAGCATAAGAGAAACGTTAGAATTTCTCTGCGCCACATTTCACAGATTCTACCTGTCTCTCTTTCCTCCCCACCCTTGTGTGTGGCAAGGGGCTCCAGGATCCATGCCAACATACTACAAACATGCATGACACACATCGGACTTTTTACAAAAGCTGTGCTATTTTCTTCCATGACCCAGGATGGTTCACTCAGAATTACATGCCACGAAGACCTAAGCCCAGAGGTAGGAATGTAAAAAAAAAAATCTTCATTTTATTTCCCAGGAGTTTTGTTATTGTTATTTTAAGAACTGCGAGGCTTTTAGAAAGCCATCTATCCCATCTCTTCCAGCATACATGGAAACAGGCTCAAAGGCATGGACTCCCATGCAGCAAACCTGCCCGGCACAGCCAGGGTGCTTCAGAGAGCACGTTAGGTGGGAGGGCGTTTAATTATTGCATGGCCCTCGGAAGAACATCAACCTCTTGGGCTCGGACTCGCCAGACCCCATTTATCCGCACCCCAAGTTTGACTCGGGGTGCTCCTGACGCAGAGGCTATGGATCACACACTGCTCCCCACACCGGAGTCGTAGGGCTGGGCGCTGCCCGGCCTTCCCCTCCTCCCCCGACGGGCCGCAGCCAGTGCTCGGCTAGCCCAGGCCGCCCACCCCGGTGAATCCGCCGCCAGCGCCGCCCCTCCCCGTCCAGGCCCGCAGCACGCTGGGCAGGCCTCTAACCCGGCTGCGGGCACCCAGCCCGGGCCGACTCGCTACGTGACCTTGGGGCAGGCAGGGCAGGGTCGCCGCCGGGTGTCCGTGCCTCAGTGTCTCCGCTCTGCGAAATGGGAGAGCCGCGTCAGCACCGCGCCCAGGCCGGGAGCCGTTCCGCGGGGCCGAGCTCTGCGGAAAACGTGCCGCCGGCCACCCCGACGGACGCAGCGCCGGCTCCGCAGCCAGGGAGCGAGCGCGCCGCCCGCGCCCCACCTCGGGCCGCGTGTCCGGGAGCCCTGCGGCCGCGCAGCCTCGCACGGACGGCCGCCGCTCCCGCCCGCCCCGGCCGTCCTCCCCCCCAGGGGGCGCGCGAGCCCGCCAGGGCGCCCCCTCCCCGCTAACGTCGCCGCGCCCGGCCCTTACCGAGACCCCAGGCCGGGCCGCCGAGCCCGGAGCACGCAGGCAGTCCCCGGGGCCCCGAGGCCGCGCGTCCGTGCGCGCGCGGGCTGCCCTCCCCCGAGCCGGGGCCGCCTCGGCCATGGCCCCGCGCCGCCCGGCCCGCGCCGCGCGAGTCCCCGCCGCTGCCGCCGCCGCCGCGCGCAGCCCCACGCAGGCCCGGCGCCGTGGGCGGGCTGGCAGCGCGGCGCGGCCTGGCCTCAGCCGCCGGGGCTGCGCGGCCGTCGGGCCCCGGCCTGCTCGGGGCTGCGCTCGGCGGGAGGGCGCGGGCGGCGGCGGCGGCGTCGGAGCGCAGCTGTGCGGGCTGCGCCCCGGCGGCGACCTGGGCCCCAGCGCTGTGCGGCCGCCCCCCGGCGCGCTCGCCCTCCCCGAGCGGCCGACGCTGCGACCCCGGCTGCGGCCCGGGTCCCGGCTGCGAGCTGCGCGGCCGTCCCGGCGCCTCTTCAGCAGGGGAGCTGCACCGCAGCTGCCATGTTGCTACAAACTGCATCCTGGGAGGCATGTCCCTCTCAGGCGTTTCAAGAGGAGCGCTCGGAGGCTCGTCGGAGGCGGCCGGAACCCAGACAGCTCCATCTACAGCCGGTAGGAGCGAACAGTGAGGCGCGGGCCGCCGCGGCGCCGGACACGCCCTGAGCCCGTCGCGGCTCCGGGTCCCTCGCGGCTCACCTGGCGTCTTGGCGGCCCGGCGCCCTCGGGCCAGGCCGCGGCGGGCGGCGGCGGCGGCGGCGGCGGTGGAGGCGGCGGAGCGGAATCCGGGGCGCGCGGCCCGCGCGGCGCGCTGGGTCTGGAGGCGGGCCGATGGGCTCCGACAGCCTTCCGCCCGCGGCCGCCTGCGCGTCTCAAACCCAGAACCCGGTCGTTGGCTTTCAAAACCTGCGCTCACAAAGGGATCGGAGAGAGCCGTCACACCAGAGAAAGCCGGAGTTCATGTGACCAGCGCAGTGCAGCCCGGGTTCCAGGGACGCGGGCTGTGGATCCAAGGGGAGCGAGGGGTGGGGGTGGGAGTGCTTTGTGAAAAGCCTCAGTGTTGTTTTCGGCCAGAAAGGACAGAATTCCTGGAATCTTTGAGGGCACGGGTTGGAAGGGGCTAGACGGGCTGCCTGGGAGGAAACTGAGGCCGAGCCGGGAGTGGCTTGCTGATCCTAAGTTGCAGTTTTCGCCCCCTTGTACTCTTTCCAACCATGAGAGACGACCCTCTTTCCTGGACAGTTTCAGTGAAACACACATTTACTGAATATGCAGGAGCTGGCAAGATTTGGGAACGGAATGAAAAAGAAAAAAAAAATAGAAAGAAAAAAAAAGTGTGAGCAGGTGTCCTGGTTACAGTGAGGGATGAATGAACCCCAACTGGAACTTAGAGGAAAAGCCAGAATAATTTTTTCACTTCATGGAACCCCGGAGATGGCTGGGTTGGAGCTTGTCTTAGAAGGCAACCGGGCAATATGAAGCTCTCAGTAAAAACAGAGACCAGGCCAGGGCCATCTCATTTATTCGTGAAGTGTCACGTGCACCCCCCCCATATGTCTATGAATTGCTTATCATGTGTGCAGACACAGGCAGTGCACACTATTGGCTTCCATGTTCTTGAAGTTTTACATAAATTGTATTTACTCATCCCATATTCTGTTGCAGCTTTTTGTTATCTTGGTGGATCGTTGTTATTTTGAGATACATTATGTGTAAACAAGTGTATCTACCTGGTCTATTCATTTTAACGCCTACATAGTATTTCAGCGTCCTTTGGGGGAAATGAAAGCAAACCTGCTGCCAGGATTCCACATGTACATCCCAGATTGGCTGTCCTGGAACTCGCTCTGTAGACCAGGCTGGCCTCGAACTCAGAAATCCGCCTGCTTCTGCCTCCCAAGTGCTGGGAGTAAAGGCGTGCGCCACCACTGCTCGTCGTTTCCCAGACTTTTAACTGCTCACCAGAGATGGTGCCCTACCGCCTACCGACATGCATGACTTTCTGTTTTCATGTCCTGGCCAACATTTCCTGATAAAGGACTTGGAAAGTTTGTCATAAAGTTGAATGAGAAATGCAACTCCTTATTCTCATTGACATTTGTATTTATGTTGCCATCATTAAAGAAGTTGAGTGCTTTTTAAGATTTGCAACACTAACATTAGCTTTCCTGCCTTGTAAGGCTCTCTTCATATTCTGTACCAGCTCTGTTGGATAGTTTTTCTTCCATTGGTTTATAGCGTTTTATAAAAAACACACTCTGGTTATTAGTCCTGTCACCCACCAAACATTTAATGTAACAACTGATGCAGTTGCAATTATTATTTATTTAATGCATTACTGAGAGTGGGAATCAAACTAGGGCTTCTTGCATGCTAGAGTACAGCTTTACCACTAAGCTACATCCCTAGCCCTTATTTTTTTTATTTACATTTATTTATTTGCTTATTTGTGTGTGGATTACAGGGGTAGGGGTGGGATGCATCCATATGAGCACCTATAGAGTTTGGAGGGCAACTTTAAGGCTCTCCCCTTTCAACATGTGGATTCCTGGGATTGAACTCTTGGTGGAGTACAGTATGGCATTTCAACATTTCCGTATGTCCACACAACACAGATCAGGGCAACTGGCTTATTCATTAGTTCAGACCTTTACCATTTCTTAGTGTTTGGATTTCCCGAGATCCTCTTGGCTAAGGTGTTGGGCATGCTAGGCAAGCACTTCACTACTGAGTACCCCCAGCCTCTGCTGACTGTTTGAAATATCCAATAAATTATAGCCACAGTGCACTCTGTCTTGCTGCAAGACTTCTAAGAGGATTCTACTTGAATCTACCATCTTAGGAGCCACTTTTTTTTACCTCCTATGGATGTTC
>NW_022196903.1:42864292-42895601 GCF_008632895.1 Mastomys coucha
GACCATTTAATAGAGTTCTTTATGTTATGGTGACCACCAATCATAAAATTATTTTTGTTGCTAAGTCATGACTATAATTTTGCTACTATTATGAATCATAATGTTTTCTGTGAAACTTAGGTAGCCTCTGTGAGAGGTCATTCAACCCTAAGGGGGGTCAGAACCCACAGGTTGAGAACCACCGCTAGCAGTGCAACACCGATGTGGAACATTTTCTTGATGATTAATGTGGGAGAGTCCAGCCTACTATGGGTGGTGCCATTTCTGGGCAGGTGGTCCTAGGTTGTATAAGAAAACAGAATAAGCAAGCCATGAGGGCATGCCAGTAAGCAGAAGTAGTTCTCTGTTTCAGTTCTCACCTCCAAGTTCCTACCTTGAGTTCCTGCCCTGGCTTCCTTTCATGAGGCACCATTACAGGGTATAAGCCAAATAAGCTGTTTTGTTCCCAAGTTTCTTTTGGTCATGGTGTTTATCACAGCAGTAAGCAAACTCGGACCTTCTTGCTATGAAGCCCGCTCCCTGGTATCAAACCCAACATCTTTCTGCCTCTGCCTCCTGAGTGCTACGATTTAGAAGAATACCACCATCACAGCTGCTACATACCCATCCAGCTGTGTTTCCCCTTGCCCCCTCTGGTTTTTTGTGACAGGGTTTCTCTGTGTGGCCCTGACTGTCCTGAAACTCACTCTGTAGACTGGCCTCAAACTCAAGAGTTCTGCCTGCCTCTGCCTTCCAAGGACTGGGATGAAGGGAGTGCACTACCACCCAGCAGTATGCCTTTCATTTTAACAGCCTGCTACTCATTAGTTACTCTACTTCACAGGGGCTGGAGAGATGGCTCAGCAGTTAAGAGTACTTGTTGCTCTTGCAGAGGATCTAGGAAGCAAGATGGCTTAGTGAGTAAAGACATTTGCTCCCAAGCCTGATGACTATAGTGTAATCCCTGGGATTCATGGTGGAAGGAGAGAACCAGCTCCCACAGATTATCCTTTGACCTCCACACATGACTCATGGTGCTCCCCCCACCCCACCCCCACAAAATAAATATGAAAAAAAAGTCTAGAAAATTGTATCTCTACAGATTTTTTTTGCCATTATTCTCCAAACAATACTGTATAACAAGTATTTGCATATCATTTGCATGTATTAGATATGAGCCTGAGCATCCATGGGTTTTTGGTATGCATGGAGGTCCTGAAAGCAATCATCCTGGTCTCATAGTGCTGTGTCTCATATCTGGAGCCTCGGAGACCCACTCGGGCCTTGGACTATATTCTACTTCACATCTTGTGGGAGTGTACTTTTCTCTGTATTTTGTGTCTTACAATGGTGTATTTAATTGTTTCTGTAATTGTATGCATTCTTAGTATCTCTCCCCTCAAGATTACCAACATGAATGTCATATATTCTATAATCAGATATAATTTTGTTTTGAACTTCCCATAGAAAAGATTGCTCTAGTCTATGTCCATACTGCCCTGAAATGGTCTGATCTCAGAAGCTGAGCTGGATCAGGCCTGGTTAATACTTGGATGGAAGGATTGCTTCCCCCAAACAATATTAAATATTTTACACTTTTGTCAATAAATGGCTATTCTCTTTACAAATTGTTTGTTTGTTTGTTTGTTTGTTGAGACAGATTACACTATGTATCTCTGTCTACCCTGGAACTTAATATGTAGACCATGCTGGCCTTGAACTCAGAGAGCTGCCTGCCTTTGCTAGGGCTAAAGGCATTCACAAGACGCTTGGTACAAAACTATTTATACAGTTAGGATATAGCTGGGTGGTAGAATGTTTGCTTAGCATGTAAAAGGCTCCAGGTAAAATTCTCAGTACCTCCACCCCCAATTATATATAATTATATATATGTATATATATAATTTTATTATTTTCTTTTTGTGCATTGTGATTTTTAAAAGTAGTCTGAAGAAAATAGGATATTTGAAATGTGTTGTGTTTTGCATTGTATTTGTGCTGGTCCTTTTTTTTGAGACTGGGTTCATATAGGTTGGCTTGGAATGATTATAGGTGTGTACCACCACATCCAGTCTCATTTTTGTAAATGACTGAAAAGAAAATCTCTTGGTAAAAACTAACCATACCTTTTAAGTTTCTTATAGCCTTATTACTTTATCAGTCACTGAAATAAGCATGTGAAAATATTTCATTTTTATTTTTTCTTATAGTTCTGCAATTTTTTCTTTATATACTTTTGAGGCCATGTTGGATACATTAAACTTATTTTTCCTCTGATATTGTCATCTTTTATAGCCTAGAAATCAGAGCCTCTGGCGTCAGAACCTGCTTTATCTGGTAGTGTTAGCGCATATTTGCTGATGTCTTCTCTCCACATCCACAGATTAACTTTGAACTGTTTTCTCTCCTTAGTTTGTAAGTCATCTGTTCTACAGACAGTTTTATGGCAGGATGTCAAGCATCCTTCTGCCCTTATCTAGGTATCAAAGCAGAGGACAAAAGATTTAAGCTACTCTACTTTTTAATTTCATGTTGTTCCATGAGACGAGCCCGAGCTTCACAATCCAGGACTGGCCAGTCACTGACCTGTCCCTGTCATACCATGTACAGAGCATATGTGGAGGCCTCACATGCATCATGTGATCTTTTTTGGTTTCTTTTAGGAAGGGGGCACACTTAAGACACAGACGCAGATTTTAAAGGAGGGGTGGCTTCTAGCCCTTCTCAGCTCCTCTTGAGCCCTGGTAGTCCACTAAGAACCAAAGCGGCTTAACCTGCCGCCATATGCTGACCCTTCCCTGTTGTCTCACTTTTTGGGTTACTTTCTCCATTTCTTTAGATTAGTTAGGCTTTCTTCCTTCTTTTTTGGGGGAGGGGTGGTATATGTGTGCAGTGAACTTTATTGATGATATTCAGAAGAGTTGGGCTCCCCAAGCCCTTCCTCTTCTGGGGGTTTAGGATAAAAACTGAGGGGATATGCTCAGTTGGGACAGAGACTCCTCAGCAGCTAAGGGGCTGCCCCTCTCTCTTGTCCTCGCTTGAGTGAGTAGTCCAGGGCTTCTTACTTCTTAGAGGCCTTCGAAGGTCATGAGGTCTACCATCCTGTTTTGGTAGCCATATTCATTGTCATACCAGGCGATGAGCTTTAGATAGTTGGCATTGAGAGCATTGTCAGTCTCAGCATCAAAGCTGGAAGAGTGGGAGTGTCACTCGATGAGCTTTAGATAGTTGGCATTGAGAGCATTGTCAGTCTCAGCATCAAAGCTGGAAGAGTGGGAGTGTCACTGTTAAAGTCCCAGGAGACAACCTAGTCCTTAGTTAGCCTAGGGTGCCCTTTAGTGGCCTTCGGATGCCTGCTTCACCACTGTCGTGATGTCATTATACTTGGCAGCTTTCTCTGTGTGGCATGTCAGATTCACAACGGACACTGAGGGTAAGAACGTGGAAGGCCATGCCAGTGAGCTTGCCCACAGCCTTGGCAGGACAAATGGATGTAGGGATGATGTTCTAGGCAGCCCCACAGACATCATGCCAGCTTCTCAGAGGGGCCATCTACAGACTTCTGGGTGGCAGTGATGGCATGGACTGGTCATGAATCTCTTAGCAATGACAAAGCTGATGTGGCCAGTGGGCTAAGCAGTTGGTGGTGTAAAAGGCATTATTGACAGTCTTGAATGGGTTGCCATACTTTTCATGGATCACACCCATCACAAACTTGGGGCATCAGCAGAAGGGGCAGAGATAATGACCCTTTGGGCCCCACACTTCAGATGGACCTTCTCCATGGTGGAGAAGGCACCAGTATACTCCACAACATACTCTGCATTAGCATCATTCCATGAAGTTGGCATAGTCTCACTAGGGAAGATAGAGGTGGCCTTCCAGTTGATGACAAGTTTTTTGTCCTCAGCCTTGACTGTGCCATTTAACTTATAGTGGGGTAAATGTAGACCATATAGTTGAGGTCAATGAAGGGGTCATTGATAGCAATAATATCCACTTTACCTGAGTTGAAGGCAGCTCTGGTAACCAGGTACCCAATATGACCAAATTTGTAGACCTTCACCATCATTGTCTCGGGGAGGGGGCTGGCACTAACAAGATGTGGCTGTCTCTAGAGGAGCAGAGAACATTTTTTTCTCCCTCCTTTCTCCCCACTCTCCTTGTTTTTTTGAGACAGGGTTTTTCAGTGTGTAGCTCTGACTGTCTTAGAACTAGCTCTGTAGACTAGGCTGGCCTCACTGAGATCTGCCTCCCAAGTACTGGGATTAAAGTCATGTGCCATCACTGCCTGGCAGCAAGTGGTGGCAGCAATTCTCGTCCTCTTCCTCCTCCTTTTCCGCCTCCTCCATCTTCCTTCTTTCTTATTTTTTTTTCTCTGTGTAGCCATAGCCATCCTGGAACTCACTCTGTAGACCAGGCTGGCCTCGAACTCCGAAATCTGCCTGCCTCTGCTTCCCAAGTGCTGGGATTAAAGGCATGCGCCACCACCGCCCTGCTCTTCCTTCTTTCTTTGTTATCTCTTCTTTCTTCTTCAGGACAGTGTTACTATGTATCCTAGGCTGCCTGGAACTCAATAAATCCCTCTGCCTCTGTCCCTAGGTGTTGGGATTAAATGAATATACAACCATGCTCGACGAAGCAGGTTTTCTTCATATTTTCTCCCTCTGCTAGGAGCCATTCTGCTGTTCTTTCAGTGGTATGAATGAACATTTTGTGTAGTTGACTTCACTCGGTGTGCTGGTAAATACCCAGTAACCCCAGCACTCAGTAGAGGCAGAAGCAAATGGACCTGTCTGAGTTTGAGGCCAGCCTGGTTTACATAGTGAGCTCCAAAGTAGCCAGTGTTACATAGTGACAACCTGTCTCAAAAATATCCAAATGAAATTGCTACCTTTTTTTTCTTTTTGAAAAGTTTAATTCTATTTTAAAAAATTGTTTTGGGATAGAAGCCCATGTTGCTGAGGCTTGTTTTAAATTTACTCTGCACTAAGAATGGCCTTAACATTTCTGACTTTCTTGCCTCTGCCTTCCTGGAGTTGAGATTACAGGGGGTACCTACCACTACTCCAGACATTACTGACCCTTGCTTGAAATCATAGGGACTATAAAATGCTTTCATCTAAATTGCCTCCATCTTATGTTTTATTGTTATCCATTATTTTAATTTTGCTTTGTTTTCTTACATATTTACTTGTTTATGTGTATGTGTATGCCTGGGTGAGTCTATGTTCCATGCATACGCCTGCAGATGTTTGCAAAGGCCAGAAGACAGCATTGGCTCTGGACCTGGAGTTATAGATGGGGAGTTATGAGCTGCCTGTGCTGGGAACAGAGTCCAGGGCCTTTACAAGAGCACCAGGCACCCTAACCTAACCACGGAGCCATCTTTCTAGTCCTCTAGTTTATGCTTTTAACAGATTTCCACTTATCTTTTGTTTGTTTGTTTGTTTTTGTTTTGTTTTTTTGAGACAGGGTTTATCTGTGTAGCCCTGACTGTCCTGGAACTCATTCGGCAGACCAGGCTGGCCTTGAACTCAGAAATCCGCCTGTCTCTGCCTCCCAAGTGCTGGGATTAAAGGCATGCACCACCACCGCCCAGCCACTTATCATTTTTTAAAGATTTATTTATTTTACTTATACAAGTATACTGTAACTGTCTTCAGACACACCAGAAGAAGGCATCAGATCACATTACAGATGGTTGTAAGCCACCATGTGGTTGATGGAAAATGAACTCAGGACTTCTGGAAGAGCAGTCAGTGCTCTTAACCACTGAGCTATTTCTCCAGCCCCCACTTATCATTTCTTTATTCTTCATTCTAGGTTCTTTCTTCATCTATCTTTGATGTAGCTCCCAGTATTTGTGGTTTTAGACATAAAATACTCTATAGTCACTATTCCCTAAATAATGTATTATTCCAACTATTTGCATAGCATTTATATGATATTAGATGTTAGTAGTTGTATTGATGTGATTAAGCTTTCTGTAAGGATGTGCAAAAGTTATATACAAATGCTATGGGGTAAGGGCTTTGGAATGAGTCCCTCTCCTCCATACTGATGAATGATCATGATATTTTTCAACTATTGCTGATTCTATTGTATAAGTAGTTCTTTTTTTTTTTTTTTTAAAGTTCTGTGACCATATGTCCTGGTTAGCTTTATGTTAGTTTGACACAAGCTGAAGTCATCTGAAAGGAGGGAACCTCAACTGAGAAAATGTTTCCAGATCCAGCTGTAGGGCATTTTCCTTATTAGTGATTGATGTGGGAGGGCACCATTGTGAGGCTGGTGGTCCTGCGCTGAGCAAGCCACGAGGGGCAAGCCCGCCATGACCTCTCTCCATCAGCTCCTATCTCCAGATCCCTTCCCAGCTTTGAGTTCCTGTCCTGGCTTCCTTTAATGATTGGCTACAATGAGAAAGTATGTTAGATAAACCCTTTGCTCCGCAACTTGCTTTTTGCTGTTTCATTGTAGCAAAAGGAACCTTAAGCCAGGTGGTGGTGGCACACGCCTTTAATCCCAGCACTTGGGAGGCAGAGGCAGGCGGATTTCTGAGTTGGAGGCCAGCCTGGTTTACAGAGTGAGTTCCAGGACAGCCAGGGCATCACAGAGAAACACTGTCTTGAAAAACAAACAAACAAACAAAAAAACAAAACAAAACAAAAGAACCTTAAGGCACTATATTTTTACTTCTAGAAATACCTTATTAGTTAATAAATGTATTTGTTTATGCAACAGGTTCTCACTTTTTAGTCCTGGCTGGCCTGTAACTCTGTATTGTAGACCAGGCTGGCCTCAAATTCAGAGAGATTTACCTCCACTGCCTTCTAATTGCTACAATTGAAGTTGTGGGCTTATTATGCCCGGCTAGAAATACTATTTTTTTGTTAGTTTTGTTTTTAATGGTACATTGTTTTTCATAATATGTCAGTTTTCTTTTTTTTTTCCCCAGATAGGGTTTCTCTGTGTTGCCCTGGCTGTCCTGGAACTCACTCTGTAGACCAGGTTGGCCTTGAATTCAGAAATCCACCTGCCTCTGCCTCTTAAGTGCTAGGATTAAAGGTGTGAGCCACCGCTGCCCGGCTATGTCAGTTTTCCTAAGGTTTGGTGAATACATACATTTATACATACACACACACACACACATATATACACATATGCAATTGAGAATTTCACATTGTATTTTGATCGTATTAATCCCTCATTTCAAATACATCCCTAATTACATGCTCACTGTAACTGTATCCTCAATTTAAAAAAAAAAAATCCAGCCTATTTAACACTAGTTCTATCCTTCTGGGTATGTGGCTATCCACCCTTGCGTGCTTAACCTACCAGAGATCATACCCTTAAAGAAAACTGACTCCCCATCTCTTGGCAACTATCTACTATGAGTAGCCAGTCAGCACAGGGTAGCTTTGTTCTCACTTTCCAACAGTGTTGGGATTTTGTCTGCCTTGAGCTTGCACAGGTCTTGTACATACTTTCATAACTGCTGTGAGTTCCTATGTGCAACTGCCTTGCTGTGTTCTTTTGTCGTTATCTGCTGCCTTTGGCTCTTACAGTCGTTCCACACCCACACACCCCCATCACGATTCCTGAGCCTTGGTAAGAGAAGAGTGATAGGATGTCTCATTTAGGGCTGAACACTTTGTAATTCCTTACTCTCTGCATTTTGACCAAATGTGGGTCTCTGTGTTAATTGCAATACACTTTAGAAAGTTTCTCTGATGAGGTTTGAGAGACACACTAATCTGTGAGCATAACAATGTAAGTCATTAGGAGTCAGTTTAACACTATGTCCCATTAGCAGAATAATAATGTTAGGTTCTCCCCTAGAGTCTATGACCTGTCTTGCCCGCCTGCCTTCTCTTCCTCCCTCCCTCCCTCTCTCCCTTCCTCCCTCCATCCCTCCCTCCCTCCTTCCCTCTCCCTCTCCTTCTCTCTCTCCTCTCCTCTCTCTGTTTTTTTTTTTTAAAGATGTGTGTGTGTGTGTGTGTGTGTGTGTGTGTGTGTGTGTGTGTGTGTAGCCCTGCTGTGCAGGAACTCTATGGCTCCAGGCTGGCCTCAAACTCAGAGATCCTCCTGCCTCTGCCTCCTGAGTGCTTAGATTAAAGGTGTGTACCACCACTGCCTTGCTTAGCCACTGACACTTGATCCTGATAACGGTGCCAGGAATAGGTCTCATCCTGTGGAGTGGGCCTTGCATCCAGCAGGTTGGTTATTCCCATAACATCCATGCCACTGTTGCACCAGGGGGGCATATCTTACCAGACTCATTTTTTATTGTAGCTTGTAGGCTTCACAATTGCATAAGATTTATGATTAAGGTTTGGTGATTTCTATTGAGTATGCATTGTCTACTTTCTGTCTCTGGTAATTTTATACACTCTAAATATGTCATATTATCTTTAGGAGTATGTTTATATGAATTTGAGTTCTTGGATGCTTAATCATGCTGTTACTGTTCCTTATTAATGATAGATTGTTTATTCCTGGGCTTATAATGTGTGATTGTGTGTTTATATTGAGCAGGGCTTGAGGTCTGTATTTTGGGGTTGTTTCTCCTGTTATTGAGCTTGCTTCACCTGGAAACCTCAGTTTCTGTCATTACTCTATGTCCAGATTTTTATGTCTGTTTATCATTCCCTCAGATAATGTAGATTTGAAACCCTAACCCACCAGGTAGGTATGTCACTAGCAGGTACCAGCTTTGGTTTTAAATCCTCAGGGAGGACACTGCCCTTGCTGTGGAGAGCCCAGCTTGAGATGGACAAGCTTTTCTCCTCTGTGGCAGCCATGTTGCTCTTCCACTTGGATCTCAGTGTGTTTGCTATTCGGTCAGCTGCAGTCTAGATGAGTACAGCTCTGCCTGGGAACACCTTGGTTCAGCTTGACAGGGACTAAGTAGCTGTCCAGCATTTGCTCCGGAGCCTCTTGTTGGACTGGCTCAAACTGCCCACTCTGCATCCTGCTGTGTTCCTGGTTTCCAAACCTGCTTCCTCTCCCCTCCTTTCACAGATGTTCCACCTGTTTGTCCTGTGGCCTGAGATGTGGCCTGCAAAACTCTGCCTCTCTTCCTTTGAAACTTCTTGTATTTCGAACTGTCTCAACATTGGTTTCCCAGAGGACCCACCTTCACATAGAGCTATGGTATCAGGATGCGTGTGTGCGTGTGTGCGTGCGTGTGTGTGTGTGTGTGTGTGTGTGTGTGTGTGTGTGTGTGTTTATTGTTGTTGTTGTTACAATTAGTTAACTTTACATCCCAACCTCAGTTTCTGGGAAGTCCCTCCTCTCCTCCTAGCTCTTCTCTCCACTTCTCCTCTTCATCCATTCCTCCTCCTTTTCCTGCAGAAGAGGAGAGGCCTCCCACAGATATTAACTAGCTTTGGCATCTCAGGTTCCATTAAGACTGGGTGCATCTTTTCACAAGGCAGCCCAGGTAGGGGAAAGAGTCTCAAAGGCAGGCCACAGAGTCAGAGACAGCCAGGCCCTGCTCCTGCTGTTAGGAGTCCCACATGAAGACCAAGCTGCACAGCTGTTACATGTGTGCTGAAGGCCTAGGTAAGCCTCGTGCATGCTCTCTAGCTGGTGGTTCAGTCTCTGTGAGCCCCTGTGGGCCCAGATGAGTTGATTCTGTAGGTCTTGATTCTGTAGGTCTTCTTGTGCTGTCCTTGACCCCCTGGCTCCTACAGTCCTTCCTCCTCCTCTTCCACAGGATCTCCCAGGCTTCACCTAATGTTTGGCTGTGAGTCTCTGCATCTGTTCCCATCAGTTGTGGGGTGAAGCCTGATGATCATTATGCTGGGCTCCTGTCTGCAAGTAGAGCAGACTATCATCAACGTGTCAGGGGTGGGCTCCCTCTCATGGCATGGAGCTCAAGATGGGCCAGTCATTGGTTGGTCATTCCCTCAATTTCTGCACCATCTTTACCCTTGCACATCTTTTTTTGTTTGGTTGGGTTTTTTTTTGTTTGTTTGGTTTCTTGAGACAGGGTTTCTCTGTGTAGCCCTGGCTGTCCTGGAACTCATTCTGTAGCCCAGGCTGGCCTCGAACTCAGAAATCTACCTGCCTCTGCCTCCCAAGTGCTGGGGTTAAAGGCTTGTGCCACCACCGTCCAGCTCCATTTATTTATTGATTGATTGTCATAGTTTTGTATTTGAAAGCATTTATTTTTATTCAGAATTTCAAGATGTGCATATCAGCAAGATGTGCATACCAGCAATATGTTTAGGTCATATAGTTCACAGAATATCATTTATTACTTAAACATTTTTAGATTTATTTGTATTTTGCCTGTATGAATGTGTATTATGTGCATGCTTGGTACTTTTGGCAGTCAGAAGAGGGTGTCAGATCTCTCAGAATTGGAGTTTCAGATGAGTGTGAACTACCACAAGCATTCTGGGAGTTAAACCTGGGTCCTCTTCAATACGAAATACTCCAGCCTCTGAACCATCTTTCCAGTGGCTCCCGTTTCCCCTTGTTTGAAGTGGCTTCGCTCTGCAGCTCAGATGGGCTTGGAAATGCATTCTGTAGCCTAGCTTGCCTGGAACTCAGCCTTTTGCTTCAGCGTCCCAAATGCTGGGATTAATACTTGTAAGCTACTACATCTAGCATTTCCCCCACTATTTTAAAAATAACAAATTATTTGAGAGTATATATTAATGTATAAATGGTCTTAATATTTTTAAACAGTCACGTGTACATTGTTAGATAACTTGACAATTGCATCCAAATTAGGCCTTGTTTTCTAAGCCTCTTGCCTTGCTTTTAAATGGACAACTTTCATAGACATCTACCAGGTAGGAAAGGGTTGAATAAGGTGACAGATGGAGTCTACACAGGAGTCTGGGTGAAAGGCAGGGTTGGTGTCAGTTCCACTTGCAGGGATCTAGGGAGGGTGGATGATTCTTTGAGCCAAGACCCAAGGGGAGGTAGGAATGTGCCAGGTGGACTGGAGACAAAGGAAAGGTGAATATTGTTTGCAGTGGCTGTGGCATGGAGTTCAGGGGAGAGCCAATGGCTGTTTGTCTAGAGCGAGGTGCAAATGGAACATGGGAAAGAACAAGGAAGCCACCCCCCAACCCCCGCCATGTGAGGGGTTAGAAGTACTATGCTGATCTTTAGATTTCAACCAGCAGATAATGGGGAGTCCTTTTAGCTCGGGAGCAGAAGCGACCAGGTTTCCCAGGCAGAAGTATCACCATGGAGCAATGTAAGGGATGGAATGGGGTCTCCATGGTAGTGATGGATTCTGAGGCCCAGAAGACCTCCAGTGATGTACAAGAGTTAAGTGTCTACTTTGTTTTTAAGTCATAGTGGGTTCTGAGATTTGGCTTAGCAGTTAAGAGCATTTGTTGCACTTGTGTAGGACCTAGGTCTGACTCCCAAAACCAGTGCAGTGCTCACAGCAGCTCGCAACTCCAGTTCCTGAGGATCCAACACTCTTTTGACTTCAGAGAGCTGCTGCACAGACATGGGACACATGAACTCACACAAGAAAATGCACATAAAAAAAAGTTACTCCAGTTATGTTTTTTACACGGTCTCATAAAAAGCCCTGGCTCGCTTGAAACTTAAGTAGACCAGATTGGACCTGAATTACAGTGACCCTTCTGCCTCTGCCTTCCAGTTGCTGGCATGATAGGAATGTGCCATCCTACCTGGCTCAGGGTACTTGATGTTACTGTTATGGTTAAAATACAACCCATCTTGTCTTTTGTGATCTGACAAGTGGCACCTAGCCCCAGATGGAGAAATCCTTTATTAGAGAGCCATACCAGGCTCAACTTCTTAGTCTTTCATTGAGAGAGCCAGGATACATGCAGGAGTAGAGGGGCTGGAGTAGAGCAAGGGCACAGTGAGCTGGGTAGGATTCCTTGCTGGCTTTCAAATACTGGAGACATCTAGTGAGGGAGAAGACCAGAAGTGAAGGAAGGTATCAAGTTGGCAAGAAGTTAGGCACTGTCATGATTTTCCATCACGGGCCTCGTAGAACCTTCCCTTCTTTCTCATTCTTATGTCCTTCATGAAACATAATATGAAATAAATGAAAAATAAAAGTTTTAATACATCTTTATTCTTAATTATGTGTATCTGTGTAGGAGTGCTTGTGCTTATGAATGCAGGTGTATTCAGAGGCCAGGGCCCTATAGATCTACTAGAGCTAGAATAGTAGGAGGTTCATTCACAGCATAACATAGGGGCCAAGAATTGAACTCAGGTCCTCTGCAAGAGCAGCACATGCTCTTAACTGCTGAGCCACCTCTCCAGACTCCAAAGTGTTTTTTTCCTTACCTTAAAAAATTATGAGCAAGATGATTAGCCCTTGGATGGGAGTGTGGCCAGGATACAGCTAGAGGTACTGCCATCTGCCCAGGCAAGGGCAGGAAGGGATAACTTACACCCATTTTCTTGATATTCCATAGTTTTCTCTAAGAATTTCCTATCTTCCTGAATACCACCTCAAACTAAATTATATAAACCTTGTTTATAGTTTGTTGGCAAAGAGGTTTAGTATGTTTTGATTTTCTCTCCAAAAGCCAGTTTATCTCTAGGAAGCCAAAGGTCCCTGAAATCATCTGCCCCTTGTTCTCAAGGTGGCCCAGCACTATGGGGGCTGAGAAATGGCTTCCTGGAGGAGGTGTTTAGAAGCAGCAGGAAAAATGATGTCTAAGAATGGAACCCAGGAAACAGCCTTGGTGCTGGTTAGATTTTATTTTAACAGGATGTTTTCTGTTCATTTGTTTTTCAAAATATCAGTTATATCAATATTAGAAGTGTAAACAGGTACAAAATATACAGTACATAGAAACAATTTTCTTAACTAGTCTATTTCTAGTAAAAGTATGCAGGAAGTAGCTGAATGGCCACCATGGTCTCTGCCCTCCTCAGGGCGTCATTACCCATTTGGGCAAGAGGACCAGTGGTCGCTTTAACAAAATGGGAATGGCTATGTGTGGTGGGAACAGCACTGTTAGGACAGAAACTTGGACCTAGCTCTAATTCCACTGTGAAGAAACTCCAGGCAGGCCTGAGAACCATTTACCCAGTTACCTGGCAATCCAACTACCTCCTGCCTGTCTAGTGATGTATAAGCACACACACGGGGGGTGGGGGTAGGGGGGAGGAAGGGGCTGTCCAGCTTGAGCTGCTGATGCAGGAGTTCTCCCTCTCTGTCTTGATGATCTGATCCATGTGTGTGGCACAATCCCTCTTTTAAGAGGACAAGATCTCAAAGCCTTTCCTTGCCTAAACCATTGTCCTAGGAGAACTTGGTATCAGCTGCTGCTCTTGCCAGCTCCTAGAACACACAGTACTACTCACGGAGAGAGGTTGTGTCCCCTTTGAGCCCTTTATTTCCTCTTCTCTAAAAAGAACTGCCTATCTGCTTTCCAAAGTCATGGTTAATGGTGGAATGAGATATGAGGTGGAACCAGTGAAACCATTTTGAAAATGAACATACTACACAATGGGCAGCCAACAGAAGCATCTATGGGTAATGACAGCCCAAGATGAGTGGCTATGGCTTTCTGTGACTTCAGATCTAACATCACTACAGCTCCATATGATTCTTCTTAGCCAGGCCCAGGAGTCACTACTACAGTGGAAGTTACCACCTTGAACAGGTACCACAGATGGCTGAAAACGGGAAAAAGTCAGGCCTTGGCTTAAAGGGTCTTTTCAGAAGGTAAGGTCTGCTTCTCATAAGTTCTTACTGCTGAGTGGAAGCTGAGTGGAAGCCCCAGCATGCCTGGACAGACCTGGAACTTAACCTCCCATAGGGCTGTGTGGTCCGTGGCTCAGAGTGCCCTTGCCTGCTTCTCCCACTGACCATCTTTCCAACACTGGTAAGACATGGTGAATACACACCTCTGAAAGCCACACTTCAAAAACTAACTGGTCGTTACTACCGTTTTTCAGCTTTTTCCTCAAGAATTAAAGAGAAAAAACCAAAAAATGGGTAATTAAATTACTTAAGATCCTATGATGGTATTCGGTTTCACAGTTGGAATTCTACTTTAAGATGGAGGCTGCATTGATAGTCCTTCTTTCCAGTGACAGTTCAGCAACATGGAAATTTGGTTCTTTGCCAAGTCTCCCTTTTTGCTTCTGAGCTTTCAGGCCATCCTGCTATCTGCACTCAGGACTGTACACTCGTGGCCTGCAGGGGCCACAGGAGGGTTGGGGCCCTCACAGGTCTCCACCACCATCACTGGGTCCCAGAACACTTAGGCCACAAGTCCAGTCAGTCACAAGGTCTGTGGAGGCCATGGGTCCTTTGGCTGCAGGGCTCTTGAAGGGGTCAGGAGGAGCCGGCAGTGGTGGGAGTGGCTGACCGTGTGTGGGCGCCTTGGCCACAGCTGGGTGGTTGCGCTGGTGCTTTCGGAGGTGATCCTTGCGGATGAAGCTCTTCCCACACACCGTGCAGGTGAATGGCCGCACTCCTGTGTGCGTTCGGTAGTGGTCGATGAGCTTAGAACGCTCTGTGAAGCGCTTCTCGCACTCAGTGCAGGGGAAGGGCCTCTCACCAGTGTGTAGCATGCGGTGGCGGATAAGGTGTGCAGGGCGTGTGAAGCAGCGACCACATTCCCCACACCTTAGAGCGCTGCTGTCCCGTGCACTGCTCCCACCTCCGCTGCTGCCTCCGCCGCCGCCACCACCACCTCCGCCTCCAGTGGCTGTGGAAGCTGCCCCCGTGCCAGCCCCGTCAGACAGTCCGCAGCTGCGCTGGTGTGCACTCAGGCTCACCTGCAGCTGGAAGCTCTTTCCGCAGGTAGCACAGGTGAAGGGTCGGCCTCCAGGTGGTGCTGCCGGGTGCTTCTTCAGCCCCGGTTTGTGGCCGAAGCCTTTTGTCCGGCCAGGGTATTTGCAGGGATCATTGAAGGGTCTTGGGGCCTGGCTGGGGTCCAAGATGGCCTCTCCATTGTCTGGAGATGAGAAGGGGAGCCCCTCGGGCACCGTCCTCGGGTTAAGGCCCACTGGAGGTTTACATCGGAAATTCCAGCCCCACCTGACTCCGCCAAAGAGCCAATCTCCGGCAGGAGCCTCCTCCTGTGCTATGGCAGGACTGAGCTCACCAATGTCCCTCTCTGGCCGAGTGGGCTCCCGCAGGCCCAGCACGGGATCCTGGCTGGGGAAGGAACTGCCTTGACTTTCCCAGGCTCCTTCCTGGACAGGGCTGGGAAAGAATCTTGTCGCTTGACCTGGTGCAAACAAAGTCCCATGAGCCTCCAGGTCAGTGGGGTGAACAGGCGTGGCTACCACCTCCTCTTCCTGGACTTCTGTTTTGATAACAATTTTTACATCTGCTGAGAAAGAGAGTAGAACAGAGATCATTCTGGACATTTTTAAAGGATAAAATGGGTCAGACACCTTCATCTGGAAACTCAGCAATTACTCAGCCCAATGGAGCATCACACTGGGACCTCAATACCATAACTAAAATGAGCATCCTGTCCTGGGTGAGGCCAGCCAAAAGTTTCACCTGGCCCGCTGACTTCTTCACAGTAAAAGTAGCCCTCAAATTTGGTCCCCAGACTCTGTTTTCTCTCTTTGGTTATTAAAGTAAATTACAAATTTATTCTAAAAAAGAGATTTTGAATGTGGTCGTCATGTACTAAAAATAAGGCAGAAGCACAGGCCTGCCCTCTGAGGTGTCTGGGACTCTGTACAGCTGTCAGGCGCATTCTTAGCCATGGCTTCACTCTGAATGCTCAACTTCATGGGGCTGCAAGATTAGCCAGGACAACACATGAAGAGGTCCCTGGGCATACCATCTGGTACACAGTAACTGCAGTTATTCTGATGACCAAATGTTAATGAACAAGTAGAACTGTTTGACTTTATATAAATGTATTGAATTTCAACCCCAAGGCCTGATAACAGGGCTCTGGGTTTTTTAGCATATTTTAGTGGTGAGGGTGGTAAAAGATGACAGAAATTTTTATTGAGGTTAACAGATAACTGGCCTTCAAATAAAAGAACATGAACACAAGAATGTGACAGTTACTCTTCCCAACTCTGTCTTCTGCTATCTTCTGTAGTACTGACATCTAGGAAGTGGCTTTAGCTCTGTTTGTCTGCAACTGCACCTGGAAACCACAGGTTGCCTGGGGGGATGGGGAAGTCCTATCTAAGAAATCAGCTTATTTGAACAGACTGGCTAACTGTACGTGGAAGAACTATAGGGAGAATCTCTTCTAAGCAACGCCTGTCAATAAAAAAGCCTATGGCCAATGAGGTGAGGCAGGAAATAGGAGGTGGGACACTGGCAGGAAAAGAGAGGATTCTGGGAAATAGAGAGCAGGGCGGGATATTCGGGCCTGAACGCTGAGGATATGGAAGTAAACCAGCCATGCAGCTGAACTCCGGTTAGAATAAAGGGAGATTTGCCCTGGATTTGGATGCATTAAGCTAAGGTGAGTTAACTAACCACATGGGAAGCATAGAACAGTTTGAATGGGTTAAATCAGTTCCAAGCTAGCCGGGGAATGAGCCAAACCTTGTGGCCTAGACATTTATTAATAAATAATTATTCTCACAGTTGTCATCCCAGGAGCAAGGGCTGGGAGGAAAAATATGGATTTTTATTTTATTTTTTAACAAGGAACTGTCTGTAAGGAACATAGGTATCCTCAAGAAAGGCTGTTCAAATCAGATAGTTCTGAAGGAGATAGCGAGTAGAAGGCACAGAGAGCCGTAAGGTAAGTGCATGCTGGCTGAGAGGATGGACAATTCTCCAGTCAGAACAGAGTGCCCATCCAGGCATTCGCTCTCCTGTCCTGCCACTCCTGTACCTTCTGTGGATGCTGCTGTGTTGAGCTTCAGTGTCCCATCTGAGCATGCTGAAGAGGGGTGGTGGGGAGGGAGATCTGCTTGCCAGGAAGTGGGTGGGATGGTGGTTGAAAAGTTGGAGTGGACACCTGTAAGGAAGAGAAATTGCAGCCTGTGGGTTAGGGAAGGACAAGGACATGTGAGGATAGTGAATGGGAGGACGGAGGGAGGGAGGGAGAGCAGGGCAGGGAATCCTTGAAAGCTCCCAGTGGACTGTTCTGAATGGCCACGTGCCTTGGTCTCTCTGAAGCCAGTGTCTTTTGTTTCCTTCTCTGAAGCACTGGAAAGTCAGATGTTATAAACTCGCTCACCTTTCTCCAATAAGAGTTGAGCCTATACCTCAAGGTAGGTTTGAAAAATTTGTTAAGCCAGATTTTCTTCTTTTTAAAAAGACTTATTTTTATTTTATATACATATGTGTTTTGCTTGCATATATATCTGTGCACCACATGCATGCGTTGTACCCTCAGAGGTCAGAAAAGGGTATCAGATCCTCTTCTGACAGTTGTTAACTGCCATGTGGGTGCTAGGAATTGAACCTGTGTCCTTGAAAGACTAGCCAGCACTCTTAACTACTGAGCCATCTGTGAAGTCCCCAGGCTGTATTTTCTGAGCTCTCACAGTTTTTCATATGCTCTTAAGTACTTTTCCAGCCTCTACCCCGTCCCTAACACTCAGTCTGCTCTCCTCCTCAGTCACTTACCAGAGGTAGCATCTGTGGAGACGTCTCCTGCTCCAGAGTCCAACTGGCTGAGGCCCCATGGCTCCTCCCCAATATCTGGTTGTCCAGCGGCCCAGGCTTCCACACCCAGAGCCTGCTGCTCCTGCAGCTGGAGCTCCCCCTCTTGCTTGATTTGCATCAGGAGGTCAGGGGCAGGAACTGGTGCTCCAGAGCCTAGGAAAAGGAGAGTATACATGAGCCCCCCGGGCCCTCTGGGCAACCCTTAGTCTAACAGTACAAGAATCCATAACCATGGATTCCTAGATTGGTGAGAAGGAAGAATATGCCAACTTGTTCAGGGTTAGGGATGGACCAAGGGTACTCCTAGTTGCCCTGGAGTCCTGCTCTCATTTGTATGTAATATAGGAATGCCAGCTGAACTCAACCCTATCTTATCCCCTCCATTCTTGTATATTCACACGAGTTTAAAAAAAGAGTCCAGAGGTAAAGGAAAGCAGTTCAATTAGCAGATACAGTGAGGAGCTAAGGATGTACTTCAGTGGTAGAATGCCCACCTAGCTCAAAGAGCCTTGGTCTAATCCCCAGCACTGCACAAAATAGGTATGGTGGCGTATCCAGGTAATCCTAGCACTTGAGAGGTAGAAGTAGATGGGTCAGAAGTTTAAGATCATCCTTAGCTACACAGAAACTTTGAAACCAGCCTGGGATACATCAGGCCCTGTCTTCCCCCACCCCTACCACAATAGTGTGTGTGTGTGTGTGTGTGTGTGTGTGTGTGTGTGTGTGTGTGCACGCGCACATGTGTCTGTTTGTAATCATCAGAGTGGATGGTAAATGACCCAGAGAGTTCTTGACAGACTAATAGCACAGCTGCTGCAGTCATCTTAGTGCATGTTAACAGTGGCCTTTGGAGCGTCTGTTTGAGGAAAATGGCAGCTAGACATGGAGAGAACCAGAGACACTCCCCCTAGTATTCACATCTAAAATATTGGGGAAAATACAAAGTATTTTTTGTTTTGTTTTGTCTTTTGAGATAGGTTTCTCCGTGTAGCCCTGGTTGTCCTGGAACTCCCTCTGTAGACCAGGTTGACCTGTAACTCACAGAGATTCACCTGCCTCTGCCTCCTGAATGCTGGGATTAAAGGCATGCACCACCACTGCCAAGCAAAGTATAGCTTTCAAACTAATTAAAAGAAATAATAGTCTGAAGTAGTGGGACTATAAATAGTCCTCAAAGGAAGAGTGGAATAATGCAAGAGAAACAGGAATAAGATTGGCATCCAAAATGACATAGAAGGGTATCCAAAGGATGGAGCAGTTCACCTGTATCTCCAGAAGTGTTCCAGTCGCAAAATTAGGAAAGGATGACCAGGGGTGGAGAGATTGCTCAGCACTTAAGAGCACTGGTTACTCAAGATCTAGAGCCAGGTTCCAGTCTCAGAATCCACATGGTGGCTCACAACCACCTATAACCCTAGTTGCAGGGGATCCAACACCCTTTTCTGGTTTCTGCAGGTACCAGGCATACAGGTAGTAAACACATGCATGCAGAGAGAACATATATACACATAAAATAAAAAGATAACAGAAAGCTAAATAGAAGCCAGTAATTCCATGTAGGTTTGTGGAAAAGATACATACATATGTATGTATCCAAGGTCTTAAGGGAAAACTGAAACGCAAATTAAGATGGTATCTGGATGCTAGAGTTGATGATAGTATCAAAATGTGTGGGCTGGAGCGACAGTGGCACACACATGAAATCTTAGTTTTATAGTAGAAAAGACAGGATGAAGATTAATGGGCTAATCAGGCAATGCAAGGTATCCTAAAAGAAGCAACACCAACAACAAAAGCATTTATGTATTTATTTACTTATTTTATTTATTTATAGACAGGGTTTTACTGTGTAGCTGTGGCTATCCTGGATCTCACTCTGTAGACCAGGCTGGCCTCAAAACAAAAGCCTTTAAAGAACAGAAGGAAGTCACACTGTGCTTAGGCTTCCTGGCAGGCAGTGGGAGGGGATCTCCACAGCACACAGTTTAGGTCAGCCCAGGCAACAGTCTGAGACCCTATCTCAAAATAAGAAGTAGGGGGAAAAAAAACAACAACAAAAAACAAACTAAAAGGCTAGGGACATAGTGCTGTTGCAGAGCACTTGCCTAGCATGTGTGAAGTCTAGGTTTAATCACTAACTGGGGGTGGGGGGAGATTTGAGGCTGGAATTAGTATAAGAGTATAAGGAAAAATAATGCAAAGAATAAGCGATTATTTTACTGAAAAGAATAGTAAGGCAGTTCAACTCTAGTAAAATCCTAGGAGAAGGGAGGGAGCATCTACAACTAGCCTGAGTACGAACCCAAAGGAGTAAGTGGACATGGATGCAGCTGAGGTTAAGGAGCATAATGTGACGGGTATTCTAAATCTCAATGTCTGAGGCAATGGATAAATTCCTAGAAAAATTATAGCTTCTAAAACCAACCAGAAAGGGAACAAAATACCTAAATAATCTTATAAGTAAAATAAAATAAATCTGCTGTGTAAACCTTTTCACAAAAAAAGTCTGAGACCCACATGGCTTCAATGGTGTCTTCTGAACACCCAGAGTAGATCATTCCAACATCAAGGAGACTCTTTGAGCAAATAGTATTAGAGGCCATATAATGGCTTATATCTTTAATACTAAAAGCAAGAGAAGGGAGTCTGCAAAAGGAAGATTACAGTCTTCACTCAAGAACAAAGGCAGATTCAACAGTTTTAGAACAAACAACATAATCTATGATGTACACAAATGATCATGATATTATTCCAAGACTGCAAGATTGGCTCAACTTTAGGAAATAATGTAGCGTACTGCATTAGCACTCTTAACAGAGACAGACAGAAGCTGCATCATCTTAACAGATGCCAAAGCCAACAACAAATCCCTTCTGTACAACGTAGTCCCTCCTGTTGGACGGAGGAAGCCCCTAGCTACCCAGAACTGTATCGATTGTTTAGTCGAATTCTCAATGTGGAAAGTTCAAAGTGGTTTCTTTGAAATCATGAATAACTAGAGCACAGACTATCATGCATCTATCACTAGGGTGCCCATTGTTATACCTGTATCACTAGGGTTCCTGTTATCATCTCTGTCATTAGGATGCCCCTTTTCTTTTTTTTCTTTTTCTTTTTTTTTTTTTTTGGTTTTTCGAGACAGTGTTTCTCTGTGACGCCCTGGCTGTCCTGGAACTCACTCTGTAGACCAGGCTGGCCTCGAACTCAGAAATCCGCCTGCCTCTGCCTCCCAAGTGCTGGGATTAAAGGCGTGCGCCACCACTGCCCAGCAACAAGGACAATTTTTATTATGATTCTAGTATTCAGAGGCTGGATTGAAAACAGAACCTTCACAGAGTTCCTGCTTGGTGGGAAGGGTGTTTCCTGCCCCTAGTCTCCATAAATCAGCAATAAACAAAAATTGCCGGTTAAAACAAGATACCATTGAGCACAGCAATTAGAACATGGAAATATAACTAAGTAAAAAGTAAGGCCCTTTTGGGCATAGAATTATGAAACTTCAAAGAGATATTATAGAACAAAGACTGCAGATCATCAAGGATAATATGACCCAGTGAGAGAGTGAAGAGTGTCAATACCTTGCAATTTCAGAACCCCATTTACATTTTCATGGCATTTGACTAGGCAGATGAAGTTTTTCCCAACAGTAAAGGAAACACAGAATGCTAGCTAGTAAGAAAGTAGCACAGCCCCTTCTGATGCTCAGCACGAAGCCTAAGCCTGCTGGGTTAGAAACTCCAACATGTAAAGCACAGCTTAACACTTTCAGTAGGAAATACCAGACGCTGTGATATGGAGACTGGGAAACATTTCTTAATTGAAGACATAAAGAATTTCACTCACAAAGGGAAAGAGTCCCGAACCTAAGTGCAGTAGAGTGAGAAGCACCTGTGCTTTTCAGTAGAGCACTGCCTATTATATACACAACCCTGGAGTTCCATCTCCAGCATACAAAACAGCCACGAACCACCCACAACTAGAGAAGGTATCAGCACACACACACACACACACACACACACAGATTCATAGTAAGACATGTAAAGAACTTACAAATAATAAAAAGGCAAATAGAAGAACAGGCCACAAACAGTGAGCACGCAATGCTTCATCTCATGTACCTTCAAAACCACTTCACTCCCACATGATGGTTAGAATGAAAAGAACCTTTCAAAAGAGGTAGGAGAGGAGTCCTAGGTCCTGCTGGTAACCCACTTCAGCAACACTTTGACATCACCTGTTAAAGTCAAGTCCTGGGTCACTTCCAGGTCTTTACTAGAGAAATCTTTACAAATGTCTAAGAATTTTTGCAGCAGCATGTCTTTAAATCAAAACAACCAAACCAAACCAAACCAAAATCCACAACTAACCCCAAATAACCCAAAACTTAGAAAAAATGCAAGTACTCCCTAGCAGTAAAAGAAATAAATACAATGTGTTAGTCATAAAACTACAGAGTGAAAAGTCATGAAAATGAACAAACTATTGTTTTTAATCAACACGGGGGGGCTCAAGCACAGATGTCAAATGAGAAAGGCAAGCCCAAGAAGGGAATCTGCAACATGGCACTATTAATCAGAAGTTGAAAACCACGTAAAACCAAGCAATAGTTTTTGGTAATAAGCAGAGAAAGTAACAATGTAAAGGAAGGCAGGGAAGGATCTGCCCAGGTTCTGGTGTCCGTTTATTTACAAGATGGAAGGGCTAGCCGGGACTTGGAAGGTGCTGGTGGTACTCATTTCTTTTTCTTTCTTTCTTTCTTTCTTTTTTTTTATTATATAGACACACCAGAAGAGGGAGTCAGATCTCATTATGGATGGTTGTGAGCCACCATGTGGTTTCTGGGATTTGAACTCAGGACCTTTGGGAGAGCAGTCAGTGCTCTTACCCACTAAGCCATCTCTCCAGCCCTGTGGGTACTCATTTCTTATGCTGGATGTTTGACATACAAGTGTTGATTTCACTCCAGACACCTCATCAGCCTCGCTTCTGAGTATTCTCTTACCATTATGTGTGATGCAGAGTACCAGAAAACCATACTCTGTTAAAGAACTAAAGCAACCCTCAATGGTTGATAATAACACCATCTACAATAAAAACTTCTGGGTTGATGGGATACAGTGTAGCTGATCTTTTCTACTTTGTGGGTTCTTCTTTTTCCTCCCCAATAGGAGAGAAAGAAGGGGGGGGGAGAGATCCTTGAATCTAATTTCTTTTTTCTTGTTTCTTCTTTGAGTACAACTACTAACAAACTACTATAAGCAATCCCCTGCCCCCGGATGACCAATAACTACCAACCTCACCTCTTAGCGCCCTAGCATTTATATACCCTCTGAATTCCCCAGAATTCTTCTGAGTCCCCAAAATTAAAAAAGTCACACAATCGCAGAAAGTATCTGCAGTTGGCAGTACCATACCTCTTTGAGAGCATGAGGCAAATCATAGTCAGCTGCTGTGGACAGTCTGAAGCATCCCCACATCCCCACACTTCGGATTAAAATGAAACATATTCCTATAATTCTGTGTTTTTAAAGAAACCAAAATTCCAGAATTCTCACTAGGGTACTTGTCAACTACATGTGTTGTAGTTTCCTATACAACTGTACAAAAACCACCTAAAACTTTTGGCTAGATAACAAGCAGAAGAGGATGTGTGTATACATGTGTGAATGGCTGAAGTGGGAACTTGTGGTTTCTTTGGAAAGTTGGTCATGCCAATTGATGTTTTGCTGGGGCACACAGGTGAGAGGATGCAGGGTGCCGATACTAAGGTCTGGTTCCCTAATTGGTTCTTGATCTGTCAGTAAAGAAGGCTGGAGCCAGCTGCTGGGCAGAAGGGATAGGTAGGACTTCCGGGTGTCAGGTGGAAAAGGCAGATGCAAAGGAGAGGGTGTTGGTTATATTTTTTCTTTCCTTTTCTTTTTTCTTTTTGCCATGCTTTGGATCGAGAAGAAAGCAGCAGTCATGTAAGGCCTTGGTGACAGCTAGGGCCTCCAGCCTCCACTACAATCAGGAGGCTGAGGTGGATGGCGGGGAGCCTGGGGGGGGGCGGGACTAGCTGATACAGGCCACTAAGTTTAGTACAGGAGGAGAAACGTTGATAATAATTGATGAGGGCATGCTTTCCTAGGCAAGAGATTCTGCACCCAGTAATTGTGCCTAGCCGGCAAGTTCTAAAATAATAAAGCTGTCTGTCCTTTATCAGCGGATTCTAGGGCCTCGGGAGTAGGCTGGTGGAGTGGTCAACTCCTGGAGCATAAAGGTGGGTAAAGAGAGAGGCCAGGTTGGGGCTGTCAGCAACTGATGTGGAGCTAAGGATGCAGAGCTAAGATGCTGGGAGGGGCTGGTGGTTCTAGGGCTAAGGTGGTAGCATTTTTTAAAACTACACGCAAAAAAGTATGTCTTGCTAAAGTAGGAACATGAAAGAATGTTTCTCTGAAAGAGACACAGGTAAAAGGATGTTCTGATATAGCAAACACGTGAAAGGACTTGTGATCAAGGAATATAAACATGACCCCACAGACAGTGGGAGTGGGAGCATTGGTTTGCTCCGCTTCACTAACCTTTGCTGATGGTACACATGTATTGGTTCGCCTTACATAGTGTTGTTGAGCTCCATTAGTGATAAAGACATTGAGAGAAACTCGCCAACTCATGAGGTTCCTGCAGCAGCTTGCCACTTTAGTGGCCTCGCCTCAGGCAGGTTGGTGAGCCTGGTGGTTTCTTCAGGATTGAACTGCCCTTGCTGGTTTGTGTGTGGTGACTGGCAAGTAGACCGGGCTGTAGCTGCTGATTGATATTTGGTGTTTGCTACTGGACTGAACTGCTGATATCCTGAAAATGAAGATTAGACTCGCCCACAAAGAACTATTTCTAAACAGGTCTACTTCCTCCATGTCCTAATAACTTTTCTCTTTCACTGCCTCTGGTGGGTGGTGGGTGGTGGGCTAGGAAAGGCTGAATGCTTATTAAAATAGGTTGAAAAAATTTATGCCTACACACCGTACCAAAGGCAGCACCCAGGACCGGATACATCCTAGGCAAGAGCTCTATCATTGAGTTACATCCTCACCCAACCTTTGTTTTTTGAGACAGGACCTCACTATGGATCCTCAAATTTCTGATCTCCTTCCTGTCTCCTGAGTGTCATGATTATAGGTATGCACAGATATGCCATTAAAACTATTTTATTAAGGTTATATATAAATCACTGATTTAATAGGACAGCCTAAAAAGATTTTTTTTATTTTATTATTTATATGGCGTGTGTCTGTGGGTATGTACAAGTGACTATAGGTGCCCTTAGACTCTAAGGCTTAAAGGCTAGAAGCACCAGGTCTCCTGGAGCTGGATTAACAGATAGCTGTGAGCTGTCTGACATGGGTGCTGGGAACAGAACTTGGATCCTCTGGAAGAGCAGCAAATGGTATTAACTGGCTGGCTCTCTGGCTCCTTCTGAAGATACTTTGTTTTTGAGACAGGCTCTCACTGGGTTGCCTTGGCTGGCCTGGACCTTGCAATCTAGACCATCAGACTGGCCTCAAGCTCGGAGATCTACCTGCCTCTGCCTCCAAGTGCTGGGATTAAAGGCGTGCATGCTTTACTATGCCTGGTCCTTTAGAAGATACTTTAAGCCGGGCAGTGGTGGCACATGCCTTTAATCCCAGCACTTGGGAAGCAGAGGCAGGTAGATTTCTGAGTTCGAGGCCAGCCTGGTCTACAGAGTGAGTTCCAGGACAGCCAGAGCTACATAGAGAAACCCTGTCTCAAAAAGCAAAACAAAACGAAACAAAACAATACTTTAAAAGAAAATTCCTAGCCAGATTTGGTGACACACACCTGTAATCCCGAGACTCAGTAGGCAGGATTCAGATGTTGAGGTAACCAAGGAAATGGAAGCTGTTATCTTGACAAGGTGTCTACGGTAAAAATGTTGCTTTGTGGGTGAACATTCTGAAACTGCAGTTAGGGAGGGAGGACTTTCCTAATCTGCCACATATGTGAACTAATAAAAGGGTCTGTATCCTCCAAGGACCCAAGCTTCAAAATAGTATTTTATGTATATGAGTACACTGTAGCTGTCTTCAGATACACCAGAAGAGGGCGTCAGATCTCATTACGGGTGGTTGTGAGCCACCATGTGGTTGCTGGGATCCGAACTCAGGACCTTCTGAACAGCAGTCAGTGCTCTTACTCACTGAGCCATCTTGCTAGCCCTCAAAATAGTATTAATGTTGTGGTTTTGATCTCTTTAGTGGGTTTTTATAAAAGATCATGGGAAGAAATGTCCTAGAAGGTGCTCTAGTGTACCCTGATTTGGGAGGGAAAAGGTTGCCTTTCCCCACAAATATGCTACTTACCTCAAATATTTATATAACCTCTTACAAAAACAAGTGCTAGATATTCTCAAATACCTACCCCTGGATTAGCTCTATAAAGTACATGACGTCTTTGCTTCACTTTGCTATGCTAAGAAAATCATTGCTTAAACTGAGCCCCTGTGCTGAATTCTTTCCTGCATGACAAGAACTCGAGCAGTTTCCACCCAGGTAACAGCTTTGCAGACATGGCAGGATTTCAAGTGCCAGGCAAGACTGAGTGCAGTGAGATGCTGTCTCAAGATGAAAGTGGATAGATACGTGTTAAAGGAGGCTGCAGTACATACAGCTCAGCAGTAGAATGCTAGTCCATCATGAACAGAGCCCTGAGTTTCATCTTCAGTGCTGAAAACAAAACAACCAACCTCATAAAATCACAATGCAAAACTCTAGTAGAAGCGTATGAGCAGCAAGGATGTCTGTTTTACAACATCTTAGCTAAATTGCCAGAGCAGAAAAACAATGTTATACAGTTTAAAGAAGAATGTACAAGTCCCTGAGTTTTATTCCTAGCCCTGTCAGAAGGGCTACTCATGAGTTTGTTTCTTAAAGGATCAAAAAATCAAAGGGTGTCTGAACAGATGACTCATACACCTAAAGAGAGTAGCATTTCTTCAAAGCTTGAACTGAAATTAAAGCATACCACACGTATACCTGTTACAACTACATAAAACACAAATTTTAAGTCTAAAAGAAAATCCTTACTTAATCACCTAAGAAACTGTCAATAAATTAATCTTTCTGTGGACAAAAAAAGCTCAGAAGTTGTAATGATGACAATTCTCTATAGTTAAATTATAAAGTAAGTGAATGCAATTCATCCATGCTCCCAACAGGACTACATCATAAACTTAGAGATTCCAAAATGCACACTGAAGAGCAAAGATCCAAGAATAGTGAACAACAGTTTAAGTCTCAAGAAGGGCAGGTTTGATACATGAGGTATTAAGGCTGTGAGGCAGCTGAGACATGTGGCCTTGGTAGAGACAAACAGCAATAGAACAATGAGCCTGGGAACAGCCTCAAGTATATGCAGAAGCTGGTTCAAGTTGGAGGTGACATTACAAACCTGCCAAGATAGGTGTATTTACTAATATGTTTTCAGCCAGGGTCTTGTGTTTAAGTGGTCTCCAGTTAGTTTTTTAGATGTTTGCTATTATTGTGTATGTGTGTGTTTAAGTGCCAGTGCCCAAATGTGTAGAGGTCAGAGGGAAACATTCATGAGTTGGTTCTCTCCTACTCCAGTTATAAGTGGTAAGTGCTTTTCGAGAAGGGGCTTTTAGCCACCCCTCCATCTTGCTTTGTAGTCAAGGATGATGCTGAGTTTCTGATTTTCATGCCTCCAGTTTCCAGTGAGTTAAAGGTGTGTGCCACCATGCCCAGTGGAAAAATTTTTAATTCTCTTTTGCAGTCTATATAAATATTAATTCTAGATGGTAAACAGTTAAAATTTTAAAAAGTAAAACCTTTAAAATATGTATTTTAAAAATACAGTATGGACTAGTGAGATGGGTGAATGTGTGCCAGCTGCCTACAAGCTGTCCTCTAACCTCATGCATGTATGTATGTGTACAAACACATATATACACATATCCTTAAATTTAAAGTGTAACTTAAAAGTATTTATATTTAAAAGGCTGCAGAGATGGCTCAGCTGTCAAGAGTACTTGTTTTTGGAGAAGACCAGGTTCAGTTCCCAGGACCCACACAGTGGCTCTCTACAATCTGCCAACTCTAGTTCTAGGGTACACATAGGGCCCTTTTCTAGCCTCTGTGGGTACTGCAAACACATGATGCACCTTCATAAATACAGATAAAACAATCATATACATAAAATAAAAATCTTTTCAAGAAAAAATATTTCAGACAGTATCTTTCTCTGCTTTCTGTCTGCTCTGAGGTGAGCAGACTTTTTCCTCTATATATGATACAATATTCTGTTGGAGAAATAGAAATTAAACTGAGATACCATTTCTTCCCTGACTCACTGGCAAATGTTTCTTATGAAAAGTGGAAAAAGACATCAGAAACGCATTTCACAGTGCTGACAGGAAAAGCCTCTGCTGACTCTGGGAGAAGAGTGGTGCTGGCAAAGGTGGTGACACTCGAGTCCAAAAGAAGGAGGCACCTTGGGTCTGCCCCAGAGAAACATCAGTATTTCTCTGCCATGCTGTTTGTGGCAGTGAAAAAACAGACATTACTAGAAAATAAACTAGCACAGTTGTTTTCCCTTCCCCTTCTCTTTGCTGTTACTGTTGTTGATTTGTTTTGATCTTACTATGTAGTCCCAGTTGGCTTGAAACTTGCTATGTCATCTAGGTGGCCTTGAACTCAGCAATTCCATCTGCCTCAGCCTCTAAAACACTAGCATATATTACTACATAGGGATTTTTCTTTGATCGTATTTGAGGATTTCAGTATTGTACTCCTAGCTGGTCTCAAGAGTTTTCTGTGTTCCAAATGCTGAGATTACAGGTATGTGTCACACCCAGCTATATAGTTGTTTTTCAAATATCAATCACCTGTTGAAAAGCCTAGACTAGGTGCACTAGGCTCCCCCACCTTCAACCCTAGTACTGAGGCTGTGGCAAGAAGGCCTGCACTAAAATAGCAGGTCTGTCTCCCACAGCAGCAACACCCTAACGAATTAGTAGACAAATGTGAAATACAGATTAAAAATACAATGACATTTATGTTGACTTTCAAAAGCACAAGAGCAATGAGGGGCAAGCGAGCTTACTGCATGAGGAGTGGGGCTGAGTCCAAGTCCACAAAGGCAGTTAACAGTGCCACAGAACCATCCTAAAAGACTAAGTGCACACTCAATACTACTTCCTCAATTCCTACTCTATTATGAAATGTTCTGTGTCTTGAACTATCACACGAATACAACACATACTTTTTTATCCTTTGAAATTTACAAATAGGAGGGAGGACATGTATATAATGAAGAGAGCTGCAAAGTCAGGCTGACTCAGGAAAGTCCCATTCAAAGGCTTGCTGAAGTGCAGCAGCCAAGGATGTGGGACAAACAGTCCCAAATGCTCAACAAGTAACTTAGAGGACAGTGGGACCAGAGAAGAAAGACACAGAAATGGGAGGGTGGCTGGACTATGGAGATCAGATGTAAAGTTAGGAAGTATATTTTAAGGGGTTCGAACAGACTGTAGGGGCTAAGGACAGGACCAAAGATGGCAACCATCTCAGCAAGGGGCTGACGTTTGGAAGGAGTCTAGATATCTCACTGGGAGGAACAGAATAGAGAAGGTAGGGGTGTGTGTTTGTGTGTCTGTGTGAATAGAGGACTAGAGAACTTGGGTTTTTGGCTTATAGCTGGACAGATGGAGAAGCCAGGGAGAATGAGGGAAGAACGGGTTTCAAAGGGAGGTTACCTGATAGTCTTGGATGTACTGGCCATGACTACGGGATGTGGGAAATTCAGACAGAAGTCAAGGGTAGGACACACACCTAGACACTAAGACCTAAGCTGCTATGAAGGAGAAAGGGACTGTGAGGATTAAGGGCACAATATTTTGGGACGGTCTCAATGCTACAGGAAACAGTAAGGGAAGGGCAACAGAGGTAGGGCAGGACTCCCAGGAGAGGAAGGTGTCTGTATATCCAAAGACATAACTTCAAGAAGCAGTGCTATGATTGGGTGTGTCCCTGGAATCCCTGTGTTGGAAATTTAATCTCTTGATCTCTGTTACTGGTATTAGAGGCGGAGCCTTTAGAAGCAATCGGGAGTAGATGAGGTCATGAGTATGAGATCCCCCATAATAACCTGAGTGGCTTTTTAACAAGGGGAAGGAAGACTTGCTGTTCCCAAACAGAATATCCTTTGTTGAGTTCAGCAAGAAGGATCTCAGCAGGTATGGTCCCTTGACCTGGACTTTCCAGCCTCCAGGTAGGGTAAAATGATCGTTTGTGGTATTCAGTAATAACAGAAAATGGATGGTGACAAACTCATAATGAGGAAGAGGCACCCAGATTAAAGGGACTACTGAGAGAGTACATGCTCTCTCTGGAGCCTGAATGGAGGCTAGAGAGGTGAGGCCATCTCAGGAGGGGAGGTCTGCTGCCCTTGAGAAGGTAGCGGAGGGCAGAGCTTAGGGCCAGGCAGAAAGGCTGTCCTTGGACTAACGTGGCTAGGTAAGTAGAGCTACAGGCATGACTGCAGTGCAGCAGACACAGAACAGCCAGAATAGAAGTCTGAGGGCCTCGGCTGGAGATATGGCTTGGCAGTTAAGACTGCTCTTCCAGAGGTCCTGAGTTCAATTCCCAGCAACCACATGGTGGCTCACAATCATCTAATGGGATCCAATGCCCTCTTCTTCTGGGGTGTCTGAAGACAGCTACAGTATACTCACATACAATACATAAGATAAATAAATCTTTAAAATATTATTAGAAAAAAAATAAGGAGTCTGAGGGCCATTAGGATGTTCTGGAACTGCTGTGTAGAACAGTCCAGCCTCGAACTCACAAACTCTGCCTGCCTCTGAGTGTAGGATCAAAGGCACACACCACTGCCACCTGAGAGATTTATTTTATCTTCTGTGTGAATGTTCAGCCCATATGTATGTGTACCACATGTGTACCTGATGCCTGAGGTTGTCAGAAGGTGTCAGGTCTCTTAGAACTGGAGTTGTTACAGATGGTTGTGAAACACCACGTGGGTGCAGGAAATAGAACCTGGGTTCTCTGCAAAAGCAACACATGCTGTTAACCACTGAGCTGTCTCTCCAGTCCCCGAGAGAAGGTTTTTAAAGGTCTTTTAATACTAAACTGAAATTCTTGTTTTGTGAGCCCTATATAAACAGGGCTAGGTTTGGCCTAGGAGTCATACTTTGCCAACCTCTGAGCTAGTGAGGGAACTAAGATGATCTGGTGACTACTGGCTGATAAGGAGCTCCCGCTAAATGGTCAGGAATAGCAGGTGAGTGGCTGTAGGTTTATGGGTTTGCCACTGGCAGCTGTCTGGGTGCAAGTGCAGAGCAAACAGTCAATTTCTCGGCATTACAGTTTTGCCAAGTAGAGTGAATACAGGGAAAGTGAGAGAGTATAAGAAGGGGCAACTAATGATGGCCACAGGGAAAGGAGGTTGAGGAGAGTGTGAAGGCTTCGAAGGTCCTATAGATTGAACACCTGTTGGATAGGAGGTTCTAAAGACTGGAAGAACCAGGAGCAGGAAGTAGCTGTGGAGTTCATGCTAGAAATGTGGAAGGAATGAGGAAACCATAACAGTGCCAGGACAGTGAAGTGGGTAAAGCTACCGCATAGCAGTCTTAGCTCTCAAAACAGGGTTTCCAGAGAAGGAGAAGGAGAGGGAAAGGGAGAGGGGAACAGGGAGAGAGGGAGAGGGAGA
>NW_022196903.1:42895738-42914215 GCF_008632895.1 Mastomys coucha
AGAGAGAGAGAGAGAGAGAGAGAGAGAGAGAGAATTGATTGATTAGCAAGGGTCAGTGGTGATAGGCAAGGACACCTGACTTTTGAAAGCCCAATGTCATGGGAAAGAGGACAAAACAGCTGCTGAGCAGCAGCACTTGGGAAGAGCCAAGGCTCAGCCTGAGCAAGATGGATGGGAATATACTGGACCCAGGAGTGTTGCATTGTATGGTAGGTCCTATAAAGCACCATGGAGATCATAGGAGGTGAAGAGAAGAGATGAGGCCTGACAAGGGCATGATTGAGAGGAGGGTAGGGACCCCAGATGACTGGACTGAGAAGGGAAGAGCACCCCGCTGACAGGTTCCAATGGACAGTGGAGTATGAGGGCTAGCAACTAACCATCTCTTGGACCTTATTGGTTCATGTTACAAACATTAAGAAATAGAAGCAGATACCAGCAACCTCTCATCCTTGGCTTTGGAAGTCAAGGCCACATGTGTCCCCCACCTCTTCCAGGAAGAGACTCAATAGGCACCTTTCCACCATCCAGCTGGCACACTGTTCTTGGTCCCAACGAGACTCTCAAATGCATCTGCTGAACTACACTGCTGAGTGCATGAAAACTGGCCATGTGCTCAGCTCTACACTTGTTTCTGCCCTTGCCTTACTGAGATGAAGCCTAACTTACATGAAGTACACATGTACAGCACATAGGAGTTAAACCACAGGAAATCTGAGTGACAGTGTCAAGGACACAAACCCAATGACAGGCAAAGATAGAGGCAGAGGTTGAGCAGAGACAATGTCTCTCACCAAAGGACCCAGCAAGGTCTTTCCTGCAGCATCCCAGCATCCTGTCCTTCCTAAACATGTAGAGGTGCTGGCCCCAGGGAAATCTGAGACACTGTGCTCAGTATTTGCATGCATCTGAAATAAATGCCTGACTCTAATTACACTGGTCCATTCGGCTTACCAGTGGGTTCTAAAACTCCCAGTGTATTTAAGGTTGGATGACTCCTTGCACAGTTCTGAATAAGCTTTGTCTTCAACTCTTTCTTACTCCCTCTTCTCTCATCCTCTAATTCTGTGCCCCTGCTTCTGGATTTGCTATCAATGTCCAGGATGGAAATTACTAATTCCTACAATATGGCTGAGTAACTCAGAGTTATGACTCAACCATGAAAGATTTAGATTTGAAACTTTCTCTCTAGAAAGAAGAGTCACACCAAACTTGGGCCTTTACTCATATGTGTTCATTTGGTCACTTGGTGTGTCCCTGACCTTTTCCCAACCCTTCACCTGGACTTGGGTCCACAGGAACCTCCGGGACCTTGGGGCCAGTGCGACGCCAGGTGCATGGCTCCTTGCCTTGTTCAATCTGGGAGAGGACCTCGGGTTTGGAGATGGCATAGTCTGAGGAAAGACAGGAGGTTAATCTTGCCACGTTCTTGTCAGAAGCTGGGGCAGGCATTTGCAAATCTACTAACAGCCTAGAAACTGAATGTGTGGACTGTGCAGCAGTTCTCAATGGCAGGCACTCTGCTCAAAGACCCCACCCCACTAGTCATCTGCCACAGAGCTCCTGGTGCTGGACAAGGCCACATTAAGCAGCAGCGTGTCTGCAAAGCAGAATCCCACCACACACTCTTGGCCAGGAAGAAAGACTATGAAGAGGGTCTTTCAGAACTGTAGCTCCAGGGCAGTGGTAGCAGGGCTTTGGGGTAGAGAAGAACATCTGTTTTGAGGGGCAAGGTCTACTCTATTCTCATAGACCCTGTGCTGTGTCACATAAAGCCAACCAATCAATGGTAAGAGAACAATTCCTCTGCTACAGTGGAGTTGATTAAAAGTACACTGCAGAGCTGCCAGCACACCTGTACTCCAGTCTCAGCCAAAACAGAGATGTGACTCAATACTCTAGGCCTAGTGAGGACAGAGGTCACCACTTTCCTTGGTCTGCTACTCCATCAAGCAGAAGGGAATATCTGATTCTTTACCTCACAACATGAGGAGGGAAGACAGGAAGGACAGGGAAGAGGAATCTCCTGCTCAAATTATCTAGGGATCTGCACACCACTGACATGAAAACAACCACATCACAAAGAAAGGTCTGGGAACTCGTAAAATCCCATCTTACAGAGGTGTGTGGTAGGCTTACCCAGGGAGACCAGTGTCTCGTAGTTGCCCCTCATCACATGCTTGTAGAGCTCCTTCTGCCAGTCCTCCAGCTTGCCCCACTCCTGATCAGAAAAATACATGGCCTCGTCATCAAAGGTCAGAGGCGCCTGAAACCACAGTGTCACACTCGCTCACCCACACACTTTCAGGCATGGACCCTCACGCTCATCACCCCAGGGCTCCCAGAAGCTACCTTGGGGACCTCGCCTTTGCTGCCGGGGGGCAGCCGAAGAATCCAGAAGTTCCGGTTGCGTAACAGATTCTCCACATTTTCCAGCCGCCTTTGCAGCAGCCCGTACTCCTGCAGCAGGGTCCCCAGCACGGCCCACTTGCCCTCCAGCTGGTTGCTGAACTCCACAGCTGTCTTCTCACAGTCAGCCAGCTTCTTCTCTGCCATCCCAGTTCGGCCTTCTAGAGAAAGCAGTCGAGCAGCCTGTGATTCAATCTTTCTCTCCATTGCCTGAATTGTAGCTGCCATTGTCCATGGAGAAATCTTTAAGAAAGAGAAACCAGCATCAGTCTTGGCACTGTTGCACTGAGCCTTCAAGACCCTAGGCATGGGGAGCCCGTGTATATAAGAAGCATCCTGCTTTAGTGATAGCCATACCACTATGGGTATAACAGAACTAGCCATAGTCTGGCAAGTGCCTTGCCTCGTGAACCACAGAGCACAGTGTGTAGATTCCTATCTTGGTGCTTTCCACCTTATTCAGTCATTTCCTGTATGTCGATACACTGAGCATCTCTTCTGGTGGACACTGTGTCTTTTCACAGCACAGTGCTAAACACATGGTAAACACACAGTGCAATTTTGCAAAATAAACAGTGACTTAGCATTGCTGGGGTGTTTTAGTGGAGAAACGATACACTGCAGATTTACTAGGGCCTGCACTCCTGTCACAATCGCACAGGAACTGCATGATGATGACCCAGCAAAAACCCCAGCTGCTCAACTGAGAGGCACAAACAAGGGGGTTGCTCAACTGCTTTTTTAAAAAAGCATATCATGCTGCCACTTAACAGTCAGATAAGCTCAATGGCTAATTCCCCTTCCTCTAGGACAATCTGATTTGGTCCTTTCTTAATTGCCCCTCCCCCATGAGCTAAAATTAACATTACTGCCAATTTTAACCAATCAAAGAACTGACTATTTTGCTTGTTTTTTTGTGATGAAGTCTCACATAGCCTTGGCTAACCTAGAACTTACTAGGTAGCAGAGGATGGCCTTGAACCCTTGGTTTTCCTTGCCTTCATCACCCAAGTTCTGGGATGGCAAGTGTGTTACTATGCCTGGCGTTAAGAGTTGGACTCTTTATACCACCTGAACTTCCTGTAAGGTAAGAATCATTCTCAGACATGAGCTGTCCTGAGATCAGGGATAAACTATAATCTGGTGAGGAAGGCAGATAGACAGTCATACTTTTCACGTGTACAACAACAATCACAAGACTGATGCGTCCCTGTTGTTGGGAGTGGCGTAGAGGCTTTAGTGACTACCTACTGGGGATAAAGAACACATTTGGGTAGGGAGTGGGAGGACTCCTCCATGTACATCTAAGGTGCAATCCACAAGATAGATTGGAGATCCTGGCTTGGGTGCTTTTTCTGGTCAGTGCCTGAAGATGGATATTTCTTATATTCTAGAAGAATATTCTTGAACAAAAAAGGTTGGTCGCTGTTTGCAAAAAAACAAGTTCTAAAAACTAGTGTGGACTCATCTGAGTTACCGAGAAAAGTGGGAAGGCATGAGAAAATGGGGACAAGAGAGCTTGACCAGAGGCAGAAAAGCTTGCCTGGGTGGTGCTCAAGTTTCTCAGGAGGTACAGAAGGAGGGACACTGGCTTTGACAGGGACACTCAGTGAGTCTCAGATGGGTTCTGACTGGCAGGACTGTTAGAAGGAACACGTGCTGTGGAGGACACCTCTGGTCTCTTCCTCCTCAGGACCAGCCCTGACTGGGATTACCCCAGATTCTTAAGAGTCTATTTCAGATGTATCCCTCTGCTGCAATCGCTGTGTTATACAAAAACATCTGTACAAGCATCTATCTTGTTGATGTCATTGTTGTTTAACGTCTTTTTAAAAAATGGGGTCCATGGGTCTTTGAACTGTGTACTTGGAAGTAGGGGTTGTGCTCTACTGAAGCCTGGCACCTTGTTAACTTAAAGGGAGGGTGGGATAGTCAATTGCCAAACAGCCAGGGAAGCCAAAACTCTGAGCTAGAGAGAAGCCACTGGCCTAAGAGGATGATGACAAATCCTTCAACTCTTTCCTATCCACATGATGAAGCCCAGGCCTTCCCAGCCCCAACTCTGCAGCCTCATATCCAAAACCGTATCTCCAGGCTGTGGACCAGTCTTGCACTGTCCTGTGTCTGGACCTTGCCTCTCTTTGCCCAAGCCCTAGAAACCCTAGCTAACTCAACTCACAGAAGCGCAGATTACCTGGCCAGGCAGGAGGAGCACCAGAGTCTGCTAAGCACCTGCATTCGAACCTTGTTTCTACCAGGTTGGCTACGACCTCTTTCTGTTCAACCATATGGCTACTCGTGTACCTGGACTGTTTTCCTTATTACAGACATTGAACTGTGGGCACTGTCTTCCCACACTTTTCTCGCTGAGATTCTTGGCAAGTTAACTTCGTTGGGGCCTTCAGCTTTTCCTTTGTACGAAATAATAACTATAATAGTTACTACCCCACAGGTTTGCAGTGCAGACAAAATCGTGCCTGAACCGGGCTGAGTGCAGCGCCAGCTTGGCCGGACAAATACGAGCCTCAGTCCTCGCATGCCGCCCGCCCGCCCGGGGAGGGTTGGGCACATAGTGGGTGCTCACTGTCTACGGAATGGACGTCCGACACCTCCCAGGTGCCACCAGGCCGCTGGGGGGAGCTGGGGGAGGGAAGCACCGGCCCGGCGCTGAGGAAGGAGCCCGGCCCGGGGACGCGCAGACCGGGAACTTGGCGCGGGTCGGCCTCCCGGGCGCGGACGGCCGTTCCCTGCGCTCGGCTCCACCCGGCCCGGTAGGCCCCGGCGGACCTCGCGGCCGCTCGCCGCAGCCACAGGACCCGCAGGCCCGGAAGCCCTCCCGGGGCCTGCGGCGCAGTGTGCTGGGCCCCGGCCTTCCGGGGCCCGAGGCCGCGCGGGCCAAGCGCGCGGGCCGCCCTTACCGGAGCCGCGGCCGCCTCGGCCATGGCCCTGCGCTGTCCCGCCCGGCGCGGAGGAAGTCGACGCCGCGGCGCGCGGCCCCACGCAGGCCCGGCCGCCGGGTCCTCTCCGCCGGCAGCGCCGCCCGGGCCTGCCGCTACCTTCCCCGCCGCGCTCCTCGCAGGCCGGCCTGCTGCCGCTCCACCCGCAGCCGCACCGCCGCCGTCAGCGCCCGGCCGCTCCACACTGCATCCTGGGAGCCGGTGCGGCGGCCAGGCCGACGAAGGCCCGTGAGGCTTCCTGGAGGCAGCGCGGCGGCACAGCTCCACCTGCAGCTCGAGCGGCGAACGGCAGCGCCGGCACCCGCTTGCCGCCGCGCCTGGCCCCGCCCCCTCGCGAGGCCCCGCCTCGGCCCGACCTCCGACCACGCCCCCAGCGTAGCCACGCCCCCTGCGGCACCGGTGCCCACCAGAAGCGTCCACGCGGTAGTGACCGCCTGGTTTGGTGGTGTAAAACCCGGGGGTACGGCCTCGGCCGGCAGTGCGCACCCCGTGCAGGTCACTTCCGCAGCTGGCCAGCTATAGTACGCCTACCTTTGCCTTGAAATGGAATGAATACTTCCAACAATAGAAATTATGGCTTGATAAGTCACAGTAGGTTCTCTCTAGGATTATGTATGTGTGTTACGATAAACATTTCAATGACACGAAAAATGTGGGATTTTTCTATAATATGCGCATTATAACAAACATTTTAATGACATGAAAATGGGTTAAAATGCTATCGTTTAATTTTTTTTTTCCTGAATGGAGCTGGAGATACAGCTCAGCGGCTAAAAGCACTTGCTGTTCTTACTGAGGGCTGGGTTTCAGTTCCCAGCGGCTCATCATGGGCTGTAGTTACCGAAGACCCAACGCCTTCTTGTGATATACTAGGCAAGCATGGAAAGATGTTGATACATGAGAGTAGTGCCTAACTATTCCATTTTGGCGTTAAAATGTGTGTATGACAGAATGTGTGTTATGTGTATTATTCGTGTTCGTACATTGTTCATATAAAAGGTTATGTCTAATAAAGTTTAGGTAGGTTTGGAAGCTTGTCCATTAACGTCGTGCTGGTAGCTTTATGTTAATAATCCCCAGACTGTTTGGGGCATTTCCTAATTTTTTTCAATTCATATTTTTGTTTTGTAATATCAAGGGAAGGAAGAAAAAAAGTCAAAACGTAAAATTTCTCCAGAAGCCTGGTGTGGAGACCCCGTGTGGCAAAGAAGATGTACTGCCTTTCAGAATTGCCTTCTGTGCCACCCCCAAGCAGGAACCTGCAAAACCAGTGCCTGAGATCTTTTTGTTGTTGTCATTCGTTATTTATTTTATGATTTACTTTTATTTTTTATTATGTATATTCATGCATATGTATGCAAATATGTGTACACATGTGCAGGAGGTCAGGGGCCTCAGGTCCTGGGAGCAACCTGGGAACAGAAGTTTTGTTCCAACTCTTAATCACTGACCCTCCTTCCCCAGCTCCCTGACTGTTCTGGCTAACTTTATGTTCTCTCTCTCTCTCTCTCTCTCTCTCTCTCTCTCTCTCTCTCTCTCTCTCTTGGTATTTTCGAGACAGGGTTTCTCTGTGTAGCCCTGGCTGTCCTGGAACTCACACTGTAGACCAGGCTGGCCTCGAACTCAGAAATCTGCCTACTTCTGCCTCCCAGGTGCTGGGATTAAAGGCGTGCGCCACCACCGCCCACTTTATGTTATCTTAACACAAGCTATAGTCATTTGAGAGAAGGGAATTCTAATTGAAAAAAAAAACGTCTCCATGGCCTTGACATTAGCATCTACCTTTGGGTTTCTACCCTGTCTGAGATCCTGAACTGGCTTCCTTCAATGGTGAACATTCCCCAAGCTTTTCTTGTGGTGCATTGCATTGCAGCAAGAGAAACCCTAAGTCACATCTTAACACTTCCTTTATCCTCTGCTCAGCCTGCATGATCCGTAGGGGTTTGAGAAGGGATGGAACCATTAGAATACATCCTTGTTAGTGTGTAAAAATTGAATTTACCCTGGGGACTGCCCTGGGTGAGCACTTACTCTTAATATTTGAGGAGGCTGGTTCCCCAAATCTAATTTTCGTCTCTTCCTGATAACTCAGCTGTATTCTGAGGTCGCCAAAGTCTTGGGATTGCCTTTCAAAAGAATAACCTGGATCCCCTGACAGGGAGTCAGTTCTTCAAAGGGTGAAGTCCACCCTTACCCTTACTACAGGGAGCAGCTCTGGCATCTGCCCCAGCTCCTTTCCTATTGTTTCTTTTGGTACTTCTTCCAAGGAGGAATTCCTCCCCTTCCACAACATCTCCTCTGCTGGGGTGAGCCTATACATGGGACCACCGGTTTTATGATCTGGAGGGAAGTTGGTAAGGGAAAACACCTGGCAAGATTAACACTGTAGAGGTGAGTGCAAAGGATGCACTCTGTGGCTTGGGGTTAGCTTTGCTGCAAAGTCCCAATTAAAAGCGAAAAGCAAAGGCACCGCTCCACTGAAGAGGCCAGCCCACATGTGGTTCTTACGCTCTTCAGCTTTTCTTTGGAGAAGCCCACAGCCACGCTCTCAAATGTGCTTTGCTTTTTCCTGAGCATCTATCCTTCTCCTAACCTTTGTGTTTAAGCCAATATTAAATATCTTTATTAACTCCAACTCTTCTTTATTTTAAAGGTGGGGGGCAGGGCTAGAGAGATGGCTCACGAATTAAGAGCACTGTCTGCAGGTTTCCAGGACCTGGGTTTAGCCCCCTGTCTATAATCCAGTTCCAGGAGGTCTGATACTGCCTTCCTACCTCCAAAGACACCAGGTGTGCACATGGTACACATACCCACAGGCAGGCAAAACATTCATGCACATAAATAAATCTAAAGCAATCAAAGCCAGCAAATATTTCAGAACAAGCCCCGCTAGCCTGAGAGGTAAAGTCCAAGGGTCTCACAGTGGTCATGAGAATGTAAACAAATAACTACATAGAGTGACCAACTGCTGGATCACAGCTTAAACTGTGGGTAGCAAACCTCTATGGGGTTGTATAATTGAATGTGGGGATCCTGAAACATTTTTAACAGCGAACAGTTTCTGAGTGCATGAAGACCAAAACATTAATTCACGGAGACATGAGAGCCTGGAAACTTGCAGCTTCTGATATTAACTGCCAGAGATTCTTGATCCAGCCAGTCTCTCAGGGGTCTCTTTGTCTCATGGGTAAGATGTTACCCTAGAAACTTACTTGATCTGCCTTTTTTTTTTTTTTTGAGACAGAGTCTTTGTACTGCCTTCCTCCAGAGTTCTGGGGTTAAAGCCTGTGCCAGCACACCCAGGAGATACAAACTTGCTTTAATACTGGACCAATTTGAAGCCTAGTACTTCATTCCTTCTACAGTGGCTTAGTTCAGGGCTTCTTAAACTTTTTAAAGTTACAAGTATTTTTATTTTACATGTGTGGGTGTTTTGCCTGCATGTATGTTTGTGCACCACTTGCATGCTTGATGCCTTTGAGGGCCAGAAGAGGGCATTATAGGCCAGTATGCCAGGCTGTACATTTAACTTTGCATTAACTTTTTGTCTTCATGCCCTCGGAGACTTTTCACAGTTGCCAAATGTTTGAGGACCTCCCATTGAGTATCACAAGCCTCATAGTCAGTGACAATCTTGTAGAGAGTCCATACCTGCTCTTTAGGAAGGTGTGGCCCAGTTGTGGTCACTCTGTATGATGATCTTGCTCATAATCTCATGTTCCCTCCCACCCCTGCCCCAGTGTAGTACGGCCTAGTCTTGAACTCATGATCTTCCTCCTTCAGTCTCCCAAGTGCTAGGATTATAGGCCTGGTACACCACCATTTCTGGTAGGCCAGTCCATTTCATTTTGCTTGACGTAACTGCTCACAGTACCTTGGAGAAATGGTCTTGCTTCTCAAGGACAAAGAGGTATTAGATCCATGGTGTTAGCCTAAGGAATTCCATTGCTTCCTTGGTAAGTGCCTGCTTCCTCCCTGGAGACACGGCATCCAGATAGGGTGTTGCTTGCACTTAGGAGACCATTTGTGAGTCCTCCAAAGGAATTATGGAGGAGGGGATCTGGCTGGGTCAGTTTTTGCCAACCAGTGCGGGGCAGTTGAAAGCAAGGTCCTCAACAGGCGGGAGGCCAGAACAGCAGTCAGGTACTTGGCATAGATGCTCAGTAACTTCATATAGAGAGAATTACCTGAAATTACTTTCTTTTAAATTATGTCTTGTCACTGGGGAGTTGACTCAGTGGTTCAGGGCATTCTCTCTGAGGACCTGGGTTTAGTTCCCAGCACCCAAGTGGCAGCTCACAATCATCTGTAACTCCAGTTGGAAAGGGTCCAACACCTTCTTTTCACCCCGTAGCACACTTGTGGTGTACAAACATACATCTAGACAAAACACCTACAAACAGAATTAAAATAAATGAATGTTTTATAGTTTTTGTCTTCGAAATGGTAGGTAAGACTTTATAAAGTAGATAAAGTTTGAACTATATCTTGTAGGATAGGCAGAGTTTTAGTAGCAAGAGTTTCAGACCAGAGGGTGCTAATAATGGTGGAAGCCTGGGAGCAACTCAAGGCAGAAAGAAACAAAGTATTTTAGAAAAGGAGAGCCTGGCAGTGGTGGCACACGCCTTTAATCCCAGCATTTGGGAGGCAGAGGCAGGCGGATTTCTGAGTTCAAGGCCAGCCTGGTCTACAGAGGGAGTTCCAGGACAGCCAGGGCTATACAGAGAAACTCTGTCTTGAAAAAACCAATATATGTATATGTATATATATATATATTGTAACTGGATTATGTGGTTTTTGCATGGGCTTATTGGGGTTGGATATTTACTGCAACAATATAAAAAAAATTAAAAGTTGCCATATGTCCTGTAGTGGCCCATGGGGCCAGATGTGTTGAGTTGTCACATTGTAACATCTTGTAATCTTGGAGTCTCCTATATAAAACTTCCATGCTTGTTTGAATTTTAAAAGATTGTTTGGGGGAATCTCTGGAGAGATGGCTCAGTAGTTAAGGGCACAGGCTTTTCTCTTCCAGATGACCTGGATTTGATTCCTAGCATCCATATGGTAGCTCACAACAAATATGATGCTAATTCCGGGTCTCCTACATTGCTTTCTGGCCTCTACAAGCACCAGTCATTAAGGCACAGACATACATGCAGGCAAAACAAAACAAATACCCTCCCAAAACAACATAATAAAAATATAAATTTTAAAACCTTTTATTGATTCTCTGTGGGTTTCACACCATGTGCCTCCAATCTCACTCATTTCCCCCTCCCTTAGTATCTGTCTTCTGGCCTTGCAACCTCACCCCCCCAAAGAAAAGAAAATAAGATAGAATCTTGCCATGGAAGCTGTTGTGTGTCATGGTATGTGCCACAGTACACTCTTTCGTCCATACATGTTCACTTGCATGTTCATTGCAATGAGTCCTTGGTCAGGTTTTAGGCCTCTGGCTTCTGTGGTAACTATCAATACCAGAACCTCACTGAATTCCTCGAATATAGCCTGTTGTTGCTCAGTGTCATGGAGATCTACAGCTTTGGATCTGCAGGACCCATACTTTCATGCAATTCAGCTGTCCACAGATGGGGTAGATGTTAGGGTGTGCCAACCCAAACCCCTGGATCTGGGCCTGGGAGGTAGCTGAGTTGATCAGAGAGCTATAAGCTCTCTTGTGCCTGCACCACCAGGGAGAGCTCTCCAGCACTGACTGCCCCAGCTAGCTCACCTAGTGTCACAGCCAGCAAGAGGCAGGGCCAGCTCTCTAGTTCTCATATCCTTGGGGCCAGCTCACCCATATATTTGCCACCAGGGTTAGCTCTACTGTGCTGTGTAGGTAAGGTACAGGAGGACCCACCCTCCCAAGTGCTGCAGCTGGTGAGGGACAGGGACAGCTCTCCTGCCTTCAGGCAGCAAGGTGGGCGAGGGCATCTTGGCCATGCCAACCATGCCAGATCTCTTGTGTTCACACTTTCGGGGCTGGCTCAACTGTGTCCCCTTCCCCCAATCAGGGGTCAGCTCTACTGTGCTGCCTCCAGGCAAGGGGTGGAGTTAGCTCAGAATAGTGCCTCAGGCTGCAGGCCAGACCAGGGACATCTGCATGGCCTTTGGTGCTAACATGGGTCTGGGACACCAACATAGACAGACCCCAGCAGCCATAGGACCATGGACCCAGACATGGCCCCCGGCAGCAGCATCCATCCATATGTCCCTATGGACTCAGGTGGCAGCTCAGGCCACTGAGATCAGCATGGATTCGCACCACACCCAGCTCCCTGCACCCCCAAGGTAGCATAGTCCTCAGATAATCTACATGCTCTCTGGTAGCAGCCCAGGACATGGAGATCTGCTTGGCCTTTGGTGACAATGTGGGCCACAGACATCAGCACAGACCCCAGCTGCAACAGGACCACAGACCCAGACGTGGCCCTTAGTGGCCCCTGAGCTAGGACCTCTTCATGGCCTCCTCCTATCTTCCTGTTTGTCAGTTTCCAGTTCCACTTTCCTCTCCAGTGTATTAACTCCTTGGCTTCACTTTCTTTTCCATTTCTCCATGCACACTCCATCTTTCCCATCTCTCCATCACACATTTATCCATAGTGGCATCTGCAGCAGGTGCTTTCTTCTGGCCTCCCCTGGCCAGTGTGGCCCAAGTGGGTGCTTGTGTCCAAAAGATAATATTTTAAATGCTGGTTTTGGTTTAGAGAGATTGCTCAGTGGGTAAGAGCACCTGCCATTAGAGGCCTGTCCATTAACCTTCATTCTCTGAAACCTACATGGTAGGAGAAAACCAGTTCTCACATGTTGCCCTCTGACCTCCACATGCTGCTATGGCATGTAAGTATGTGGGTGTGCATGTGTGTGCACACACATACCCACAATCAATCATTTAACCAATCAATAGATAAATGTAATAAGATTTTTAAATTTTTAAGTTTTGATCTATTGACTTCTGGAAAAATCAATGATACACTGCTTCAAGAGTCTTTTCTTGGGCTGGAAAGCTGGCTCACTGGTTAAGAGAACTTGTTGCTCTTTCAGAGGGCTCAGGTTTGATTTCCAAGATCCACATGACAGTTAGCAACTGTCTGTAACTTCAGGGGATCTGTCACAAGTGCACTGACATATATATATATATATATATAATATATGTGTGTGTGTATATATACACATACACATATATGTATAAACACACATATATACATATATATACACATATATAATATATACATATATATATACACACACATATATATACATATATATGTGTGTTTATACATATATGTGTATGTATATACACAAAAAAACCACATAAAATGAAAAAAGCAATCTTAAAAAGAAAAGAGCCCTGTCTTGTCCCTACATCTCTAAACGTTCTTGGTATGTCTTGGAGAGCCTCAGTCTGAGAAACATAGCTCTGAGAGATTTTAAATGATGTGCAATTAATTTCCATCATGATGATACCATCCTCAGACTACCTGGAAGTAAGACTTTTGATGTGAGTTTGAACCAGGGGTGAGATGGGTATATGGGTTGTGTGGAAGAAAATCCTGATACCCATGACTGCCTTTGCTTTTCTAGAACCCTCTATAGTCAATTATTGTGGCAGGTTGATGCCTGAGCTTGAGTACAAGGGTGTCATTAACTGACAATTGCTTAGGGGGTGGCCCATTCTAGGGCCTCTGCGGTCCCCAGGAAGAACTCTGAACATCAGGAATTCAGGAGAGAACCCCCTGGTAGTTCAGGCTTCCTCCACAGGTCGAAGGCTTTAGGCCCGAGGTCTCCAGGACAGAAAAGGGGCCATTTTGCTCCAGCAGAGAGGAAGAATGTCATGAAGGAATAATCAGGTGGGCCTGTCTTTAAGTAAATTTCAGATGTGAAAAAAAATCCAGACACATGAAAGAAATATTAGTTTGTGTTTAGATTTTTAAAAAAAAAAATTCAGTAATTTCCGAAGCTAATGAAACTTACAAGACCCAGGAAGCCCACAAAGTCACAAGACCGATAGCCTCCCTCTCTAAGTTGAGACAAGCAGTAACTGATGCTGGGGGAGGGAGCACAGTCTCTGTGATGCTGACTGCAATGTGTGCAAGATCTCCAGGAATGCAGCTTCCCTGAGTCCTCCCCACATTAGTGTGGTTATCTGGTGATACAGCTGCATCTGAGTCCTGTGTGTGAACCCAGTGAACTCATTGGCTCCCCAATCTAGACTAGGGTGGAAGAGTTCTTTGGTGTAGTCTCTGGGGGTGGATAGATGTTTGTTCACATCTTCCCAGGAAAAGTCATATAATGACTAAGTTCTCCATGGCTTTTGAGAATAATGGTCTAGGTATAAAAAGTTGAATTTTTTACTGTGTAGTTTGGGAACATCACTGTGCAGAGTTCAGTGTGCCCCAGCAATGACATTAGTAATTATAATAGGGGCAAGCTTATTACTCAGCTCCTGACTCATATTTATAAGAGACTTTGAAGTTTTATAAGGCTGGCCATTGAGTCATCAAGTTTTGATGACTTCATAGTCAATCCAATACTGCTTTATAACTTTTAGAGTGGGAGAAGGATGTCACATCAAAGGCTAGGCAGAGGAGGCCTGCTTTACAGGGACACTGAGTCCCCTCTAGCTTGGGTATAGACAAACCTGCTCAGCAGGAATTAGTCATGTTTCTATGGAGTTCTTAGTGGGTCCTACGGCCGGCCTGAAGTATGCAGGGCAGGTATAGAGTGAAGGTGCCTGTATCTTCTAATCCCAAGCTCATGGATTCTGGTATTCTAAAGATTTTTATGGCATTTGTCATTACTGAGAGAGATTAGGAGATAGAGTCTTGGCCCTGAATATAGACAAATGGAACAGATTTTATATTCATCTGGGCAAAAGACTATCTGAGATTATAATTGACCTAGGAAAACAGGTATGCATGGTCATGGTTCAGCACAAACTGCTCGGACTTAAGCAGAATATTGAAAGCCATAGTCCTTGCCTTAAGAATTTCATTGTGTAGCAGTGTGCAAATAAACAGTAAGAGGATGAATGGGGGGTTTGGAGAAATGGCTCAGCAATTCTTGCAGAGGATCTATGTTTGGCTCTCAGTTCCCCACATGGTGGTTGATAATCATCTGTAATTCTAGTTCCAGAGGGATCCAACATCTTCTTCTGACCTCCACAGAGATAAGGCATGCAAATAGTGCACAAACAATGCAGGCAAAATATACATGCACATAAAGTAGTAAATATTAAATAAAACCCACCATTGATTTGGAATTTGGGATTCTATACTTGGATCTGGGAATGAAATATGGAGCAGATATTTGACAAGATTACCCTTAGAGTTGCATGAACAGTTGCTTTGAGGGAAGGCTAGCAGATGTTAAAAGGTAAAGACTGAAGGCCAGGTGAGACACACTAAGAGGATGAAGTGGAGTCTCCAGCCTTGCAGAAAGAGTGGTCCTGATAAACAACCTAACAGCACACCAGGCCAGCAGCAGAAAAAGGACAATGCCCCCATGTAAACATAAGAAAAAGAAAGCAGGTGACATGGTACTTATATTCCACATACTGTAAATTACAAAAGGAGCTTTCTTGGGAATTTCTTAGGGAGATTTTGTAACAAGACCAAGGTTAATATAGCAGAAATATAAAGCATATGGAAGGGTTTTTTTTTTTTTTTTTTTTTGTTGTTGTTGTGGTTTTTGGATTTTTGAGACAGGGTTTCTCTGTGTATCCCTGGCTGTCCTGGAACTCACTCTGTAGACCAGGCTGGCCTCGAACTCAGAAATCCACCTGCCTCTGCCTCCCAAGTGCTGGGATTAAAGGTGTGTGCCACCACTGCCGGCAGCATATGTAAGCTTTGTTTTATTTTAAATTACATGTATTACATATGTCACCCAACATGGCATATGTGTGGAGGTCAGAGGACAAATGGCAGCAGTCAGTTCTCTCCTTTCCTTATGTGCATCCCTGGGATTGAACTCACATCATCAGGCTTGGTGGCAAGTGTCTTTACCTGTTGAGCCATCTTGCCGGCCCCATATTTAAGTGCTAATGTACAAACACCATAGCCTCAAAAGTTATGAGAACTAAAAGAAAAACATTCAAGTACTTAACCATGATGGGTGATTTAACAACTCCTCCATATAACTGATGAATGAATAGAGGAAAGATGAGCAAAGATGAAAGGCTTGAAAATTACAATTAATTCTATTTAACATTTACAAGTGTAAGATGATACCCAGCAGTTGAGAAGATGGTCCTGTTTCAGTGCACAGAGACAGAATACTTACCTATGCTGACAAATTGCTGAGTCAGCAAGTCAGCTTCACTAGCTTTCAGAGGGCTGAGGCAAAAGAGTCCATTCCTAGTGTAGAGTAGACAAGAAGTTAGTAACAAAACATGAGAAGACTGCATAGAATGTTTGGAAAGGGGCTGGAGAGATGGCTTCACCAGGTAAGAGGACTTATTGCACAGGACCTGGGTTTAGTACAAGCAAAGTAGATTGAAAAGCCAGTAATACAAGAGTAGAAAAAGAACTAAACCAACAGGGCCTGAAGACAGCGAGCAATCAAGGAGGAATATTATATACAACTTGATGCCAATACATTAAAAAAATTGTCCCAGAAAATATCAAAGTCTATGTAAAATACAACTTATTAAAATAGAACAATAGAACTGGGCATGGTATCTGTGGTGCTAGCACCTAGGAGGGGCAGACAGGAGGATCAGAAGTTCAAGGTCATCCTCAGCTTCTTGCTAAGTTTAAGGCCTGAGATACCTAAGGCTCTGTGGAAAAGACAAAAACAACTGACCAAGGAAATATAGAAAACCAAATGTTTTCATATCTGCTAAATATTAGACTCAAGAGTTGAAAGCCTCCTGAGAGAGAAAATTTACATCTCAGATGGCTTAACCGGTGAACTCTGCCAAACGTGAGTGTGTGTGTGTGTGTGTGTGTGTGTGGTGGGAGGACAATATGTGCCTTATACACAATTTTAAGAAAACTAAAAAAAAAAAAAAAAAAAAAAAAAAAAAAAAAAGGAAATACAATGTATTTCACAAATGTTTATTTTACATATCATTGTTACTTAAACCTGTTAAAAACAAGAGGCAAAAATAAGCTAGATGAAAATATATTAAACAAAACACAGCTGAACAGAATAATATAAATACTGTAACCAATTATCCCTGCAACCAAGATTGGTTTTGTTAGCATTCTGTCTAAACTTCACCCCTACAGTTACCTGGCAACAGCCAGGTAGGCTCCTCTCCTCAGTTACCTGGCAATAGTCAGGTATGCCTGGCCCACTATAAAAGGGGCTGCTTGCCCCCTCCTCTCTCTCTTACTCTTGCTTCCTTCTTGACCTCTTGGGCTTTTCCCTCCCCCCTCGCTTCCCCCTCTCTCTACGTGGACATGGCTGTCCTCTACTACTACTACTTCTTCCTCTTCCTCTTCCTCTTCCTCCTCCTTCTCCTCCTCCTCCTTCTTCTTCTTCTTCCTCTCTCTCTCTCTCTCTCTCTCTCTCTCTCTCTCTCCCTGCCTTTCTCTGTCTCTACTACCCTCTTAACTACCCTTCCCTTGTCCTGAATAAATTCTATTCTATACTATACCATCGTGTGGCTGGTACCTCAGGGGGAAGGGATGCTGCAACATGGGCCTGCTGAGGCACCCCATTCTCCACACCTCACCACATCCCCATAGAATATATCTTAAAATTTCTTTATTTTTTTTTTATAATCACAACAGATTTAACATCTGAAAATCAGTTTTGGTTATTCATTATTAACAGACTAACAATCATAATCATAGTCATCTTAATAGGTACAAGAAAATCATTTGAAAAATTCAGCTAGGGGCTGGAGAAATGGCTGAGAAGTTAAGAGCATGTACTGCTTTTCAAGAGGACCAAGGAGTTTGGTCCCCTGCCCTCGAACTCACAGAGATCTGCCTGCCTTTGCCTTCCAAGTGCCACCATACCCAACTCAAACTCTTACCATTATATAGATAAAAGGTAGTTCCTTATTGATCCTTAAAAACAACCATAGAAAACTGGGCATAGTGGTATACACCTTTTAATCTCAACATTGTGGAGGCAGAGGCAGGTGAGGTGGATCTCTGTGAGTTTGAGGCCAGCCTAGTCTAGGCAGTAGGTTCTGGACATGCATGTGCACACACACACACACACACACACACACACACACACATACACACAACTTGTAAGACCCTGACGAGCCTTAGCTTACCGGAGTCCCCCTGAGTGAATCACATGAGCCTGATCAATGCAAAGAACACGAGGATTTTTATTTCAGTGCACTGAGGTCATCCCTGACCCTCAGGAAAGGAGGCGACCCCGCACAGCTTGTTCTGTGAGCTTTTATACAATTTTCAGGGCAGCAGCCATTAGACACAATGTGATTGGTAGAACAGTGTGACTTTTTAAACTGATTGGTCTTTAGACTTCCCTTGTCTGAAGTTGGGCAAAGGTCCCCCCTGAGGAATGTGCCCCCATCCGCAGGTAGTTTCTCACCCTGTGTTCTGAGGAATGTTAATTAGCCTTTCCCTTCAGAAGAGTTCTGCTACCTTCCTAAAGTTCCTGAGCTTATCTTATTAAGGAAATTTCTGGCCTCCTGGTGTTTTTCTGAGATGTCCCTGTTTACTCAGATCTTACAAACTGAATCTTAAAACAAACAAACAAACAAGCAAACAAACAAACAAACTATAACTTGGCCTGAAGATATGGTTTAACAATTAAGAGCATTCCATGGCATTGGCTTCAGTTCCTGCTTCCAAGTTTCTACCCTGACTCCCATAGTGATAGAGTGCTGTTAAGTTGAAATTAGTGCTTCCTCACCAAAGTTGAATGTTTTATCACAGTAACAGAAACCCTAAAGCACATGCATGCACGTGCTTGTGCACATGCACCCACACAAACATACACATGGTAGGTAAGTTGTCTCCAGGGACACACATGTGCCATACACCACCGCACATATGCATACAAAAAGAATAATCTATGTGAGTTTCCCAGTCAGAAGCCCTACCAGCTCCTCACACTAGGCATGGGCAATGCTAACTGCCCTGTTCCTCCCCCCCACCCCGACCCCATGCCCTGCTCC
>NW_022196903.1:42914483-42929835 GCF_008632895.1 Mastomys coucha
CCCCACCCCATGCCCTGTTCCTCGCCCCCATCCCCACCCCATGCCCATTGTCTTCCCCATCTGGAGTCTTAGCCTCAGTGCACGGAACAAACCATTAATTTTTGTCTAAGTCAGAACCTGAGCCACTTCTTAGATGCTCATTCCCTGTATATCTAATTACTAGCAGGTCTGAGCAATTCTAACTCACCTGTCCCCCCTAATCTTTCATCTTTTCTCCTGACTACTCACGCTGAAGACCACCATCAATTCTCATGTGGCAGCTGGGGCCGTGACAACTTGGTGTGACTGGAACTGCTTTCTGTAACTTTAATTTTTTCTTCAAGTCTTATGATTAATGATGGTCCTTAAATGCTTAACCTCTCTTGTAGTCCACCACCCACCAAAGCTAATGGAAAAGAAAGGATATGGGGAAGTGGACCCGTTTAGAAAGCTTCTTTGGAGTAACTTGCATCTGTGTTGTCTGGAAATCAGCAGTTCTGTTCACAGGTTAGCACGCAGCGGCAGTTCACTCACAAACACCTCACAGATACACCAGCCGTCCAGTTCTGTAGAGTCAGGTTAGCAACAGTGGTGACATGACCTAGCAGAGACAGCCAGGCCTCAGCCTAGGCTCGAGTCAGCAGGAGGGACCAACAGGAACACCAGGAGAAGTTCTCAGCTGTGCCTCTCTCAGGGAAGTGAAGATCAGCAAAGACAGGAGACCACAAGTGTTGCACAGCTATCTGTACCAGCAAGCCTTTAATCCCAGGACTTGAGAGGCAGAGGCAGGTGGATCTCTGAGTTCGAGGCCAGCCTGGTCTACAGAGTCAGTTCCAGGACAGCCAGGGCTATACAGAGAAACCCTGTCTCGAACCACCCCCCCCCCAAAAAAAAAAAAACCAAACAAATAAAATCTACAAATTGGAATCAACTAATAAAGACAAAAGTATAAAGTACTGAAATAGGAAATAGACAACCAATAGAGACACTGATTAAGCCTAAAGTTGGCTCAGCTAGATATAGTGGATCATATCTATAGTCCCAAGGCTGAGATAGGAGGATTTCAAGTTTGAGACCAACCTGACATACAGAGCAAGTTCCAAGTCAGCCTGGATCATCTGTGAGATTATCTTACCAAAAAAAGGAAGCCCCCAAATAACCTTACCATTGGGGGAGATGGAGAACAGAAGGGATGATGGCAGTGGAGGAAGTGACCTCATGAGAGAAGTAGGAGATAGGGGAGGGGGAGGGGTCAGGGTCAGGGTCAGGGTCACTCTTTTATCACAATCTGCTTTATGGATTCACCCCTGTGAAAGTTAACCCATTCCATGAGACCATCATTAATCCCTTTATAGAGTAGGATTCATGAAGGACAGTTAGGGGAATTCTTGAAAACCTCATAGAATTCTACACTGGAGAATTTCCATTTATGCAAAAAGACACACACAGTACCCATACACACACTCAGACAACACACACATATAAAACATAAATCTTTTAACAATGAAAAAGGAAAGGTTATAAAACATAAAAAGATAGTCACTTGCCTGGACACACCTGCTGGGGCAGCTGGAAGAATAACACCCAAGCATCTGCTGTGGGCCAGGCCTGAGTCCATGCTCCTGTGGCAGCAAGGGTCTGGGTTGATGTCCCAGGCCTGTGTTAGCAACAAAGGCCATGCAGATGTCCTTGGTCTGGCCTGCTGCCTGAGGCACTGTGCTAAGGTGGCTCCACAGCTTAGGAGAGCTGGTCCTACTTCTCAGGAAGAGATGTCCTTCCCTACACTTCAACCCTTGCAGCCTGCAGCAGATAGAAGAACAGGCTCCAAGGCCATCAGAGTGGGAGAGCTGGCGCTGCCCCTCACCAGCTGCTGCACTTGGGAGAGCCGGCCCTGCACCTTGCCTGGTGGCACAGCAGAGCTGACCTTGGTGTCAAATGTATGGGTGAGCTAGCCCCAAGGACATGAGAGCAAGAAAGCTGACCCTGACCCTTGCTCATATTGGCATTGGTTGAGCTAGTCAGGGCAGTGCTGGAGTGCTTAGTCTTGGGTGGTGCAGGCCCAGGAGAGCTGGAGGGCTAACCAATTCAGCTACCTCACAGGTCCAGATCCAGGGCTTTGAGCTAGCCATCCAACATATACCCCCATCTATAATCTGCTAGAGCATGTGAAAGGTCCAGTGCTACATATGCAAAGCTGCAGGATCTCCGTCTAAGACACAGGGCAACATCAGGAAGGCTGAGAGGAGTCCCTTTGAAGATCCAGTAGTAATACTGTAGCAGAAGCCAGAGGCCTTGAAACTGACTCATCACAATGAACATTTGCAAGTAAAGATGTATGGACAAAAGGGTATACTGTGTAACCATTGTAACACACTGCAGCTTCCAGGACAAGATCTTTTTTTTTTTTTTAAATATCTTATTTTATTCTTTTTTGAGGAGGAGGTTCAAGGGCAAAGGGTAGATATGAAGAGTTGGGGAGATAAGTGGGATTGGGGTACATGATATGAAATTCACAAAGTTAACAAAAAGTTAAAAATATATATATATAAAGGCTAAAATCAATGGTTGAAACTAAGATGTGTATAAAGCAGGGGACAAACTTGCCCATAATGAAAGGCAAGGTTTTCTATTAGAAAAAATCCTTCTAGAACTAAGCACAACAGAGAAGATAACCCATCAAGTCTGTCAAAGTTCCCACCAACGAATACCAGAGCCAAAGGAAGACATTTAAACTTTATGGGGGCTAGAAAGATGGTTCCTGACCACATCAGGACTTGCTGCATAACAGTTCTGGGCCAATCAACAATCCCATCTCTTCAAACTGACCAACTCTAAATTAGAGAAGGAAAAAAAACATCCAACCAACCAACCAACCAACCAAACAAACAAACAAAAAACTAACAAAACAAAACAAAACAAAACCTCCTCAGAGACTTGAACCCAGCCCTGGAGAAGAGACTGGATTTTCTGCATTCCAGTCACATTTTGCTTTGTGGAGGTTCTTTTTTTCTGTGTGTCTGCTGTGCCTCTGTGTTTTCTCACCTCTGCAGTGTTTGAGATTTCTCTGTTGTTATCTGCTGCTCTTGAGAATTTTCTTGCCTTTTTTAATTCTTTAACTGGTAGAAAAAAAATTAATTCTATCAAGATCTTTAGACTGTATCACCAGTAAGCCTGATGACCAGAGTCAGAACCCCAGAACCCACAAGACAGGAGAGAAAGGACCACCATTCATGTGTGTCCACACATGTATGTACTTGTCTCCTACATAATACATAAATAAAAATGTGTTCTACAAACTATTACAGAGTGAAAGAAACAGCAATACACACAGGACAGGAAATCCCAGTGTCTATCTCTTCATTAGCATTACTGGAGCCTAGAAGGCAGCAGGGTGAAGCACCTGTCACATACCCAACCTATGTCCACACTGCCAGGCAGGGGTGTGGCTAGGATGAATCAGGTACAGAGAATCTTGAAAACTTTATCTTACTATACCTTTCAAAGAAAGCAATTAAAGGAAGCTATCTCTCCAAACGAGGAATATTATTTTGTAAAAAGCATTCAAGACTTGAAATCCAGGAAAAGAGGACTTCTACGCAGGAGAGAAATAATGTCCTGGTGAGGGTGAAGAAAGTCATAGGGCTCAACAGTAAGCCATTTGGGGAAGCCAGAACAAAGGGTGCAGGAATCTGGACCCCTGTTGGAAAATAAAAAACAAATGGAAGTGTTCCCTACCTGGTGCCTTTCACATGGAAAATGGTCCTGCAAGGTATAGTTACCATCTGGGGGGCTTGATTAGGTTCGTTTTCTTTGCCAGTTAAATAATTAAAAGACAGAAAAAAAAAAAAACCAAAAAACAAACCCAACCTTAGTGTCACAGGTAGCAAAAAAGAGACAGAAGCAGTCAGTAAAGAAAGGCTTCTATTAGGAATAACACACACACACACACACACACACACACACACACACACACACACACACACAGTAGACACACAAAGAAAAAGACCCTCCACAAAGGAGAGGGGGACTTTGAAAACTTAAACCAAGCTTCCCTTTGGGGTAAACACATCCTAGTCTGGCTTTGGACTTGTCAGACTCATACAGTGATAGAGGTTGGGTCCTTCTGGTGGGAAAAAAACAACAAAAAAGCTTTAGTTTTACACAGCCAGGCTTTTGTCTCAGGTCAGGGCGGTGAAGAAGCCAGCCATTTTAGAAGTTCCCCATTTTAGTACTCATGCCCCCTCTCTATCTGTCTGTCTATCAGGAAATATGTTTAACTCCTAGTACCTCTGTGTTTTGTAGAGAAATCATAGGTTGTAGAAAAAAATAAATTAATATTTAAAGAAGACAAAGCAGTTGAAAACTAAGACTGTCTCTAACTCCAGGAAAAACAAAAGTTCAACCAGAGCTCTTGGTTCTGTTAAGCATGATGTAGATGAGCACTGAGCACTCTTAACTTATTATAATAATAAAAACACAAATAATTCAAATTAAAGTTGAGACAAATATATTTAGAAAAACTAGAAGAGAACATATTAATTTTAATGCTGTTACAAATTATGCTAAGAACATATTTAGTTTTTTCTTTCTTTCTTCTTTCTTTCTTTCTTTCTTTCTTTCCTTCTTTCTTTCCTTCTTTCTTTCTTTCTTTCTTTCTTTCTTTCTTTCTGACAGAGTCTCACTATGTAGCCCAGGCTGGCTTGGAAATCACTATATAGGCCAGGGTGGTCTCAAACTTCCAAGCAGTTCTATTTTGTCTCAGCCTCCCAAGTGTGGGGACTAAAGGTGTGTGCTAGCAAGCTCTGCTAAATTTGATTTCTCTAGACTAATCACATTATATTTGCTAGAGAGGTAAAACAGGATTCCTATGAGATTACAGATGAACTTGCTCAGCCTTATTAGCACAAAAAGGAGTGTCTGTAGAGATAGCCTGTCTCCCAAGATGGAGAGAAATGTGGCTACAATGGTAACAATTTCCTCATTCCCAACCCCTTTCCTCATCATAATAAAGGCTCACTGGCTCAGTTAGGTTTTTCTACAAAAACCTAACACTTTTGTGACAAAATACTTCTGCTCTACCCTCAACAACACACAGTTGGTCTTCTAAGCTCAGGCAGGATCCACTTCACTGGTGGTCATCCCATGGTACTGACATCTCCAAACACTCGGGTCTTCTGCTGCAGCTGGGCTGCACTTTTACCAACAGCCTTGCCTAGGCTCTCACTATGCTTCAACTTCTCTTCATGACCCCTTCATCTGCCACTTAGGCTGTACCTTCCTTCACCCATGGCCTCCCTGGCCTCTCACAGAGCCAAGCCTCAGCTGTCGTCCTCCATGACCCCTTCATGCCTTCAAAACCAGTCCTACCTGGTGACTCCCATATTACCAAGTTCTGCTACCATGGTGAGGTACAACCTTGACTACCTCTGGAACACAGCTTCTGTGTGCTCTCAGGAAACACTCCCCAGAAAATTTCACCTCAATGATGCTGGTCTCTTCTTAATCACCACTAATTTCTCAGCTCCAACTAACCAGCATTGATTATCCCGGTTAAACAAAGGTTTCACTTTAATGGTTCTGGTTTCTTATTAATCACAGCTGATAGTTCATAGTAGATTCTTTGCTTCCCTGTGAAATATCAAGAGCAAGATATCTATTGTTTGCCCTGCTCTCAACATTCTTATCTTCCAAGCTCCAACAAAACATCCCACGGAACTCTCAAATGCTCTTCTAGCCCAAAGTTCCAAAGTCTTTCCACAATCCTCTCCAAAATATGGTCAGGTCTGTCATACGCCAAGAGTCCCCTAAACTGGTACCAACTTGTCTTAGTTAGGGTTACTACTGCTGTGATGAAACACCATGATCAAAAAGCAAGTTGGGGAGAAAGGGTTTATTTGGTTTGCACTTTAATATCACTTTTCATCATGGAAGGAAGTCAGGCTGGGGATTCAAACAGGGCAGGAACCTGGAGGTAAAAGCTGATGCAGAGATCATGGAGGTGTGCTGCTTAATGGCTTGGTCTCCATGGCTTGCTCAGCCTGTATTCTTATAGAACTCAGGACCACAATTCTAAGGGTGGCACCACTTCCTCTATCAATCACTAACTGAGAACATGCCCTATAGGCTTGCCTGTAGCCTGATCTTACAGAGGCAATCTCAGAAGTAAAGCTGAGCTACAAAGAAAACTCTCAGACAAAATGCTGCCTGGAGGGCTGGAGAGATGGCCCAGCGGTTAAGAGCACCGACTGCTCTTTCAGAGGTCTTGAGTTCAATTCCCAGCAACCACATGGTGGCTCACAACCATCTGTAGTGGGATCCGATGCCCTCTTCTAGTATGTTTGAAGACAGTGACAGTGTACTCACATACATAAAATAAATAAATAAATCTACAGGGGAAAAAAAAGAATCCTTTAAAAAAAAAAAAGAAAAAAGAAAGAAAGGAAAATGCTGCTTGGAAGAGGTTTAGACCAACTGAGGCACCTGAAAAAGACACTCCTCAAATGCTTGAGCTGCCTGAAGGCTGGGCAGTGAGCTCCAGGCTCCCAGCTTTTGCCAGCTGTCACCCATGCTGGGGTGAACTTGGAGTGATGCTGTTGTCTTTTCTGCCGAGTCATTTCTGCTCCTGTAAGCAACTCCTCACCCATATTCCTGTAAGTAGCCCCAGTAAAACTATTGGTTCACCAAAGTATACTTTGGTGGTATCTGTACTTTGGTCTGTCATGGAATCCTTATCTGAGGTGTTTCATCTCCCCAGAGAAAATTTTTGTCATGCAACACCATCTGTTGAAAGTGAGATTCTTGAATCTTTCTGCCTCCTGTGTCTTTACACCACCTCAGAAATGTAACAGTACTTACTTTATTTAATCTGATAAGGCTGAAAGACCAGAAGGAAGAACTGTGGAAAGTGGTTGCCTCTAAGTGACAGAATAGATTTTGAAAGAACTGAGAATTTTTTTTCATGATAAACTTTAAAAATAACATTTGACCTTTGTCTTAGTCACTGTTGTATTGCTGTGAAGGGACACCATGCTCAAGGCACCTTTTATAAAAGAAAACATTTAATTGGAGGCTTGCTTACAGCTTCAGAGGTGTAGTCCATTATCAGCATAGCAGGGAGCATGGTTGAATGTAGGCAGGTGCTGGAGTGATAGAGGAAAGCTTTACATCCTGATCTAGAGAGAGAAAGGAGAGGGGAGGGAGAGGGAGAGGGAGAGGGAGAGGGAGAGGGAGAGGGAGAAAGAGACAGAAACACACAGAGAGAGACAGATACACAGAGAGAAAAAGAGACAGACAGAGACAGACAGACTGACTGACTGACTGACTGACTGGCTGTCTGACTCTGGGCTTGGTGAGGGATTTTGAAACCTCAAAACCCTCCCTGAGTGACATACTTCTTCCAACAAGGCCATGCCTTCTAATTCTTTTAATCCTTTCACATAGTGCTACTCCCTGTTGACTAAGCATTCAAATATATGATTCTGCAGAGGCCATTCTTACTCACACAACCATATTCTACTTCCTGGCCCTCATAGGCTTGTAGCCATATCATAATGCAAAACTGCATTCAGTCTAACTTCAAAAGTTCCCATAGTCTATCACAGTTTTAATACTGCCTAAAAGTCCAAGGTAGTGGTGGTGCATGTCTTTAATTCCAGCACTCGGGAGGCAGAAGCAGTTGAATCTCTGAGTTCAAGGCTGGCTTGGTCCACAGAGTAAGTTTCAGGATAGCCAGGGCTACACAAAGAAATCCTGTCTTGACAAAAACAACAACAAAAGTCCAAAATGCAAACTCTCTTCTGAGACTCATAGTTAAGCAACCTCTTAACTGTACCCTCCCCATAAAATCAAAAGAAAAAAGTGTAGATCACATACTTCTAGCATAATGACACAGCATAGCCATTACTACTCCAAAAGATAGGAAAGGGAGCATAGTGAGGAAGCACTGGGCCAAAGCAAGACCTAAAACCACTGGGCCAACTCCAGAGCAAGACCTAAAACCACTGGACCAACTCCAAAGCAAGACCTAAAACCACTGGACCAACTCCAAAGCAAGACCTAAAACCACTGGACCAACTCCAAAGCAAGACCTAAAACCACTGGGCCAACTCCAAACTCTGCATCTTCATGTCTAATGTCAAAACTCTCTTCAGCTCTTCAATTCCTTTTAGCTTTGTTGATTGCAACATACTTCTTTCTCTTGGGCTTGTTCCATACCCCATTAGCAGCTCTCCCTGGCAGGTTTGCAATGACTCTGTCATAGCCAACAGCTTGGAGTCTCTAGTAAAATCCAGGCTCACTTTTATAGCTTCACACAATGGCCTCTCTGGGTTTCCATGAAGGGGCGCCTTTGATACATGTGTGGCCTCAGTGGCCTTCCTTAGCCATGGAGGGAGATTCCCCCCCTTTTTTTTGTATCATTTGCCAGAGCTATGTGACCCAAGGCTGACAAGTTCTGCTGCTGGATGGGTCAGAAAATGTAAATCCCTAGGTCACATTTGCATCAGCTTTGTGCTTTTGATGGCTTTCTTCACTGCTTAAGCCTTTAAAAAAATTTATTTTGCACAAATTGGAATTATATTGGGTGGGGTCTTGCCATTACTTTTACTTCATTTAGCATCAAGCTTTTCTTTAAACTTTTTATCTCCTTGAGCATTGAACTTGGTTCCAACAATATACTTCTTTGGTGCTCTTCCTCCCAAACTGTATAGTTTATATATTTATCTCCCTTAGCTTGCTCCTTTTCATTGTTGATCAGTGTAGAGTGACCATTAATAACCAAATGACACATTAATACTAGGCTGTCTTGGAATCTCCTTTCCCAATGCTGCCAATCCAAAAGTCTTCAGTTTAGTCTCAGGTAGACTTTTAAAACAAGGGCAAAAGGCAGTCACATTCTTTGGCAAATTATCATGAGAATGGGTTCTAGGCCACTGGCTAATATTCTTCCCCTTTGAATTTCTTGAGAGCTTGGCCCCCACAGTTCAAATCGCTCTCATCTCTGTCTTCCATGCTTCTAAAAGTATGACTCAGTAAACCCTGATTAAAGCATTCAACTACTTTCCTAATCCAAAGTCCCAACAACAAATGTTGTCCCATATTCTACCAACAAGCAGCGTGGGAAGGCCTGCCACAGCAATGCCCCACTATCCTGGTACCAACTTCTTTCAGTCTTACACAGGGTTCTGTTGCTGTGAAGACACACCATGCCAAAGGCAACTCTTATAAAACAATTAATTGGTGCTTGCTTCAGTTTCAAATTATTATCATAGTGGGAATATGCAGTCTGGTGCTGGAGTGGTAGTGGTAGTGAGAACTACCTCCTCTTTCATAGGCAGAGAGAAACGGTGTTGCATTCTGGTTTTGGCATGGTCTTTTGAAACCTCAAACCTACCTTGAGTGACATACTTCCTCCAACAAGGCCACACACCTCTAAATCCTCATAATCCTTTCAAACGGTTCCATTCACTGGTGATGAAGCATTAAAATATATGAGCCTATGGGGTCATTCTTATTCAAACCGCTGCAATAAACAGTGGACACATTCATGTAGTAGGATAAAGGTCACAGTAGGGTTGTCTTGATAGAGGCTCTTTGTGATCTTCATTCTATCCTCATTCTATGTTGTCCTCATCATGGTTCTCGGAACTCCTTCATTGTCCAATCAGGACCTGGGAAGTCAACAACCTTTTCCTGCCTTTGATCTCATAGCCTAATGCACATATCCACAGTGCAGAGATTTGTGTTCCAATGTAGATACAGCAGGTGTCTATAGAGAATTTATTGGGCCAGGAGATGTCTCAAGCCTGAGTTTACTTTTTAGAAGTCACTTAAAATGTAGGACATAGAGGCAGACACCTGTAACCCTAGCACTCCTGTGGTGAGATGGGAGGCACAGACAGAAAAATCATCCAGAGCCTTGTGCACACTGTCTGTCAGAGTAAACAACAGAAACTCTTTCCTCAAAACACAGTGGAAGGAGAGAACTGACTCCTGGAGGCTGCTCTTTGACCTCCATATGACTGTGGCTTATTTACATATGTATACATGTGGCTCACGCAGTCGTCTCGCCAGCAAGAAGACACGCGGACACTAGGATCCTTCTGCAGCAACGTTTAATGCCCTCTTCCAGAGGGAAAAAAGGGCCGAGCCAATAATCAGCACTGCTTATATACACCACAGTGTGGTGTGTCCACCCACAGCGCGGCATGTCCGCCCATGATTGGCCCTGCTCGCTCTGGCATAGTTTGCTGCAGCTGTCTTCAGATGCACCAGAAGAGGGCGTCTGATCTCATTACAAGTGGTTGTGAGCCACCATGTGGTTGCTGGGATCCGAACTCAGGACCTTCAGAAGAGCAGTCAGTGCTTTTACCCGCTGAGCCATCTCCCCAGCCCTAAATAAATCTTTAATAGTTTCATTTTACTCACTTTCCTTGTGAGGTCAATTCATTGTAGTGTCTTTCAGTTTTCAGTTTGAAGTGATCTGGACTCTCTTCCATGAGTTTTTGTCTTAAGACATAAAAAGTCTTGGTTTTACATTGTGTTTATGAAGAGGTGTTTTTGTTCTTAACATTTTTATTCATTTTGGTCCTTTTTTTCTTTAAGCAGCTGTATTAGTTATTCCCATTTGGAATAGCCTGCAGCTGTGCATGTCAGGGCTTCGTGACTTGCCTTCCACTCCATCAGTGAGTGGATGGTGGATAAGTGCATATCTGCATTGCACTTTTAGGGAACGACACAATGCACTTCACCCACTGGCTTCCTTGGCACTCAAATGAAAAAACATATGTCCACTCATTTGCATATATCAGTTCCTTAGATATAGGTGTTCCAGTACAACTGAAAGGGTATTTGTTGGGTACTCACCAAATGATTGCTCAGAGTAGGGCATTTGACTGCAGACTTCAGATCAGACTGAAGAGGTCCCTGGTTCAAATCCAGCACTGCCCCCTCTGAAGTTCAGTGCCCTATACACACTTTGCCATCTGCCAGGTTGAGGAGAGTAGTAATAGAGAGTGTATGTGGGGCGCAGGGAGCGGGGAGGGGTGCAGAAATAGAGAGGCAGACTCGATTTGATAGAAAAAAGTTGCATCCAATCTCCAGAGCTGGGGCAATGGAAAGTTCCAGTTCTAGAACATGCTCAAGTGACCATTATATGGACTTAGGTAAACATTTTGTTCCAGTCTTTTATTTCAGGAATACAGTATGCAAGTGTACATTGAAAGGTTGCTGAGTATGTGGAGTTAGTATCTGAGAGTGTGGCAATGTGTGTAGATTACCTAGTCCCCCTCAGACTTTGTGACTTGGGAGGTCTGAGCTGGGGCCCTAGAAGCTTAGCTTGCAATCACACCCTTCCTTCTTTTCATTCTCCCATATCACAGGGACATCAGATAACCTCCAGGAGTGACACATTTAGTTCCTAGTTGCTCAATAGATTCATCACTCAGGGTTGTGGTTCTGAAATTTATACCACTTGTAAGAGTTCAGGGAGGTGGGTGGAGGGATAGCTCAGCAGTTAACAGTACGACTGCTCTCCCAGAGGTCCTGAGTTCAATTCCCAGCAACCACATGGTGGCTCACAACCATCTGTAATGGGATCTGACGCCTTCTTCTGTTGTGTCTGAAGAGAACTACAGTGTACTCACATACATAAAATAAGTAAATCGTAAAAAAAGAGTTGAGGGAGACAGAACACACTAAGTGAAACATAACACTACTCCTCCCAGAAAAGGGGCAAGGGATAACAGAAGTCCAGCATTTGTGGTAAGATCCCTAGTGGCAGAGGGAAGCTGGAATCTCCTTTGTGTACAGCTTATATACAGCTCAGGTTTCTGTTACTGTGAATACTTTTTTTAATGTTTTTAAAATTATTTTCTTTATTTACATGTCATATGATATCTCCTTTCCCAGTTTCCCCTCTGAGAAAAAAGAAAAAAAAAACCTGTTCCCCACCCCCCCAACCAACCTATCCTCTCCTGCTTCCTGGCCCTGGCATTCCCCTACACCGGGGCATAGAACCTTCACAGGGCCAAGGGCCTCTCCTCCCATTGATGACCGACTTGGCCATCCTCTGCTATACACATGCTGCTAGAGCCATGAGTCCCACCATGTGTACTCTTTGGTTGGTGTTCTAGTCCCTGGGAGCTCTGAGGGTACTAGTTAGTTCATATTGTTATTCATCCTAAGGGCTGCAAACCCTTCAGCTCCTTGGGTCCTTTCTCTAGCTCCTTCATTGGGGACCCTGTACTCAGTGTGGATAAATTCTTGAGATAGAGAATGGAAAGAAAGAAATGTTTATTTTGGCTTAGGTATCAAGGCTACATTCCATGTCCACATGTCTGTGCTGTTCTTGGGCTAGTGCTGAGGTAGGTTATCATGAGAGGGATCGTGTGAGGAGCAAAGATACTCATTTTGAGATGTCTGGGATGGTGTCTAGAGAGGAAGGTTCTGCCAGGGGTTAGGTTCTATCCTGATTTAGGTGGTTTCCAAAGATTCTCCCAGCCAATTCCACTGGAGTTCTCCTCTCCACAGACTCTCTGGACCATCCTAGTGCTATACAGAGGACCCCTCCCCCCAATTAGGCAGGGCAGACCATCCTATTATTGGAATGACCTACAGTTTGACATAAGTGTCTTCTTTGAAACTGAGACTTTGTGAGTGTGATGGTTAATTTCAATGACCAACTTGATTGGATTTAGAATCACCAAGGAGGTACATTTCTGGGCGTGTCTAGGTTTCTGAGAGGTTTAACAGAAGAGGGAAGATTCATCCAGCATATGAACAGAACCATTCCATGGCTCTGGTTAGCTCTGGTTGGCTCTGGTTGGCTCTGGTTGGCTCTGGTTGGCTCTGGTTGGCTCTGGTTTCCATGGTTTCCTTGACTGAATATGAAAGAGAAGAGGGGAAAAAAAGCTGAGCACTAGCAACTATGTCTCTCTGCTTCCTGACTGAGGTAATGTGATCACCTCACATTATTTCCACCATGCATTCCTGCCATGAAGAACTGTCTCTCCTACAACCATGAACCAAAATAACCCCTTCTTTCCCTAACTGCTTTTGTCAGATGTTTGGTCACAGAAGAAAAGTAACTACTAAAGGTAGAAAATCCAAAAGTTTCAGAAAGGTGAATCATAAATAAATATCATGTGTGGAAGCTACCATGGGGGCAGCCAGCTAACTCCTGATGGCATTGGCCCTAGGATAGTAGTATAGGATCTCAGACTCCAGCACAGGGCATCTGTGTAGTCCGAATGTGGTTCCTGAACTCACTGAGGAAACTTTAGGACTGGAGCCTATAGTCCTTCCAAGGCAGAAGCTCACTGATGCCCACCGTGATCAGTAGTTTGATTGTTCCCTAAAGACATTGGCCCTACTCCACAGGAGTTTCTCCTCAGTTCTAATTTCAACATCTATCTCTAATAGCCTTTCTCTGCATTCTTAGCATTCTCATGTACTGGCAGCTTCTTTTTCTTGGTTTCTATTATGTTAAGAGCATCTGATTGGTTGTTATTGCTATATGGGGAGGTTTCCAGGCTACTGATCTACCTGTTAACTGGCCAGACAGGAAGGAAAGTTTCAAAGAAACTGATACCCTAAAGATAGGAAGTACATCACATGTGGAAAATAACAAGGTTCTTATATTAAGTGGCCCCCTACAGAACAAAAATTAACTCTTAGAAATTAGAAGAAATAAAATACAGAGAATATTAAGGGACTTTCCCAAATATTAAAGTAAATTGAGAAGACAAAAGAAAAAGTAAAAAAATAAAATAAAATTAGTGTTTAAAACTAAGATATATATAAAAAACAGGTTATGAGGGATTGGAGAGGGGCACATCAGTTAAGAGTATAGAAATTGTCTTGAAGAGGACCAGAGTTTGATTCGGAGCACAGACATCTGGCAACTCACAAAGGATCTGTAACTCCAGCTCCAGGGGAACTGATGTCTTCTCTGGCCTTTGCAGACACCTGCACACACATGCATATATCCACACACAGACACACTAGTGCATATAACCGAAAACTAATTAAAAATAGAACTAATGAAAACAATACAAAGATAAAATGATGGGGGAAAAGTCCAGTAAACTTTCTCATAACAAAAGGCAAGGTTTTCCATTAGAAAATATCCTTTTACTGCCAAGCACAGTAGATTAAAAAATGATTACCACCAATGCTATCAAAGTGCATAGCAAAGAACACCAGAGCCAAAAGGAAGCTCTTAAAAACTTAACCAGCCAAAGAAGCAGTAGACATACCAAGGATAGGAAACCATAATGGCTAAACTTTCAACAGCAATGCTAGACACTAGAAGATATCAGGAAACATAGTTCAAATTAGGGAGGACTCTGGCTTGCACTCTGTCTTCCAGACTGCAAGTCAAGTTTATAGATGGAATGGCAGCACCATCAAGCATGGACAGTCTTGAACAATTTCCCCTGCTCACCTCTCACAGAAAGCAACCAGAGGAAGGGTTTTTTTTTTCTTGTATTTCATTTTAAAATGCAACACTAGAAATATGGGAAAGACAAGCTTCCACACATAAAAGAGAAATTGTCTTAGTGAAGGTGGAGACATCATGGGGCCGTGATTGAACATGGAACTACTTGGTGTAATCAGGACCAAGTGAGCAGGAGCTTCGCTCACTACAGGAACAGAGAAAGTGGAAAAGTGCTTTCCTGTTTGGAAAATCATTCTGAAGGGCACGTCATAGAGCTAGACACTTAAAGGAGACAAGGCAGTCATAATATGAGGCATCCTAGTTACTGCTCTGGTGCTGTGAAAACAACTTAGGACAGGGAAGGGTCCTTGGCTCTGCATTTCTAAAGTAACAGTCCATCATGAAGAGGGCTATGGTAAGAACTTAGGCAGGAACTTAAAGCAGAAACCATGGAAGAACACTGCTTGTGGGCTTGCTTGCAGACCCATGCTTAGCTTCCTTTCTTTTTCTTTTCTTTTTAAAGATGTATTCTTCTCTCATATATTACATCTTGACTGCAGTTTCCCCCTCCTCCTTTCTTCCTTCCCTGGATTCACTCCTCTGTTTCCTTTCAAAAAAAAAAAAAAAAAAAAAAAAAAAAAAAAAAAAAAAAAAAAAAGAACAGGCCTTCTATCAACCAAACCTGACATAACAAGACTAGGCCTACAACAAGACTAGGCACAAATCCTTATATCAAGGTTGGGATGAGGTAACTCAGTAAGAGGAAAAGGGTCCCAAAAGCAGGCCAAAGTGTCAGAGACAGCTCCAGAGAATACCAAGCTACACAACCATAACATACATGCAGAGGACCTAGGTCAGACCTCCACAGGCTCTGTGATTGTGAGTTCAGTCTCTGTGCACCATTGTGAGCCGTGCTTGGTTGATTCTGTTCTTGTG
>NW_022196903.1:42929845-42930556 GCF_008632895.1 Mastomys coucha
GTAGTCCTGGCTGTCCTGGAGCTCACTCTGTAGACCAGGCTGAACTCAGAAATCCACCTGCCTCTGCCTCCTAAGCACTGGGATTAAAGGCGTGCGCCACCACCGCCTGGCCCATTCTTGTGGTATTCTTGAGCTCTCTGAGTCCTGTGATCCTTCCTCTCTGTCTTCTTCAGTCTCACCAGAGCTCCCTACCTTATACAGGCCAGGACCACCTGCCTAGGGAATGGTACCGCCCTTCCTATGCCAATTAACAATCAAGGGGGTTCCCTACATTATATTATTGAAAAGAAAAAAAACAACTAATGAAAATCACAGAAAGGTACTATGATGGAGGCCAGTCTGGCACAGGCAATCCCACAACTGAAGCTTCCTCTCAGATGACATCAGGTTCTGTCAAGTTGACAATTAAAGCTAAGTAGAACACGAGGCCATGGCTAACTCCAGGAACACAGAGTCCTACCAGATTTCTTAGTTTTACTTAGCATGCTGTAGATGAGCTATGAGCACTCTTTTTTTTTTTTTAAAGATTTATTTTATTTATTTTTTATTTATTTTTATGTGTATGAGTACACTGTAGCTGTGCAGATGACTGTGAGCTATCATGTGTGTGGCTGCTGGGAATTGAACTCAGGACCTCTGCGGGCCCAGCTTGCTCCGGGCTGCTCGCTCCGGCCCCAGAGCACTCTTTTATTTATTTATTTATTTATTTAT
>NW_022196903.1:42930566-42946841 GCF_008632895.1 Mastomys coucha
ATGCGAATTTCTCCTTTCCCAGTTTCCCCTCCAATAAACAAAAAACCAAACAAAAACAAACCCCTGTTGCCTCCCCACTCCCTATGCCTGCCACCCCGCCCTCTCCCACTTTCTGGCCCTGGCATTCCCCTACACTGGGGCACAGAACCTTCACAGGGCCGAGGTCCTCTCCTCCTATTGATGATCGATTTTGCAATCCTCTACCATACACATGCTGCTTGAACAATCAGACCCCTCTATGTGCAGTCCTTGGTTGGTGGTTGAGACCCTGGGAGCTCCGAGGGTACTAGTTAGTTCATGTTGTTGTTCATCCTAAGGGGCTACAAACCCCTAAGCTCCATTGGTCTTTTCTCTAATTCCTTCACTGGGGACCCTGCACTCAGTTCGATGGATGGCTGTGAGCCTCTACATCTGTGTCAGTCAGATACTGTCAGAGCCTCTCAGGAGAAAGCTATATTTAGGCTGGCTTACCCTTCCTTCAGTCTCTGCTCCATAATTAATCTCCACAACTCCTCAAGAAGAAGGAAGACCAAAAGGTAGACATTTCATTCCTTCTTAAAAGGGGGAATCAAATACCCACGGGAGCACTCTTAACTAATCATACTAAGGACAAAGACAATTCAACTTACAGTTGAGATGTAAATGAATACATTTAAAAACCGAGAATAGATGGGTGTACATAAATTCCAACTCTTACCTACAGAAGTGTGTTAGCGATCTCTAAACCTGCTTGTTTTAGATGAAGTATATCACACTGATTTTATCTATTTCCTTTTACAAGGCTAAAATTACAGAAGAAACAACTCAGGCTATGGAAAGTAGCTGTGTAGGTGGCAAGAGAGATGCACGAGAATTGAGAAAGGTGTTTTTTAATGATTAAATTGTAAAACAATATTTTTACCACTGAAAAATAATTGTAGTTATTTTGATATACAGTGGACACATTCGTGTAGTAGGGGTGAAGTTCACAGTAGAGCTGTCTCCATAGAGCCCCTCTATGGTCCTTGTTCTATGCTGTCTCAAGGTGGTTCTCTGAACTCCTTCGTTGTCCAATCAGAACCAGGGAATGTATAGACCCTCAGGCTGGAGAGATGTGTTTAGATGTAGTTACTAAAGAAGTCTCGTTAGGCACGGTACCTTACGACTGAGGTTTGTGTGGTGTGTAACATGACCAAATCCTATAGTGGCTATGGTATTTTACATATAGTATGTGTCTGCTGTTTCCATAGCCTGAAGACATGTGGAGGGATGCGGAGACATGTGAGCAGTGTAGAGCTGAGGACACTGCAGATTGCAGAAGGATCTTTTTGGGTTGAGTTTGGAAGTATTCTGTACCAGTCTTACTAACTCTCTGTAAATTTCCTATCTATTATAGCAATGCTGTACATGTCTATGAGTAGAAAGAGTGGTTAGTACACCCTCATAGTAGGGCAGTGAGATGTAGCTCAGGGGTAGAGCATTTGGCAATGGTTATTGAGCTTCCAGGTTCAAGTCCAGGTATCCCCTGCCTGCTGTTTTGATTTGGTTTTGGGGTTTTGTTTAATTACTTTCTTTTTTACTCATATGAGTTATTGCTTATATTCAGTTCTACTTTTCTCTCATTTATTCTCTCTCTCTCTCTCTCTCTCTCTCTCTCTCTCTCTCTCTCTCTCTTTCTCTCTCTCTCTCTCTTTGAGACAATGTTTCTCTGTATAGCCCTGGATGTCCTGGAACTCACTCTGTAGACCAGGCTGGCCTTGAACTCAGAAATCAGCCTGCCTCTGCCTCCCAAGTGCTGGGATTAAAGGCGTGCACCACCACCGCCCATGAATTTATTCTCATTATGGTCCTTGGTAGAGTTGGAAGCTATAGGCCAGCCCTTGGACACATGTCATGTAGATAGGTAACTGTCTCCTATCTCTTTCTGTAGATTGAATGCCCCTCCTATTCTTAGCATCTGGCTTCCCTGTCTGTATATTTGTAATGTCTCTGAGTCTATTGAACTCTTAGAGAGTAGGTAGGGTTTGTGGTTGACATATTTTTAGGTCAGAGAAGATAGCTATGCCCAGAGCCAGCCTCTCCAGAGCAGAGAGTAGCTAACCCTAAGGTATTTCCATTCTCTTCTTGCCATACACAGCAATTTGGATGTTGGTAGTCAGACTTAGCAAGGCAATCAGCAAACCAGATTTTCTGTCTAGGGTGGATGTGTCCATGTGAATTGCTTTCTCCTGTGCCAGGGCCACTACATATTTCTTTCAACACCAGTGGCCAGGAGCCTGGCTCAGCTGCTCTCCAAGGGCAGGGAGGGATTCTGGACTGTTGTTCTTGCAAGTGCCAACTAAGGCACTGAGATATTTAAGTGATAGTCCATTCTATCATTATGGAGGGAGGGGATGCATGTCTGGGAGCTAAAGCAGGCATCATGAGCCAACCCAGGACAGCAGCGTGAAATGGACTTGGGGCCTACAGGTTGTGTCTTTCCTATTCCTTGGCTGAAGGGCCCATTCAAGGGCACGCCTGGGAGGGCTTAGAGCTGAAGGATATCATCTTGCTAGTCATATCTGATGTGTTTATAAAAAGATAAAGACAGAAAGAATATGTCCTATGGGGTGTGGTGAGGTATTGGGGGAAAGGGATGTCTCAGTGGGCCCATACCGAGACATCTCTTCCCCCTGAGGGATCAGCCACATGATGGTATAGTATAGAATAGTTTATTCAGGGCATGGGGAGGGGAGTTAAGAGGGTAGTAGAGGCACAGAAAGGCAGAGAGAGGGAGTAGAGAAGTAGAGGCCAGCCATGGCCATGAGCATGTGGAGAGAGGGGGAAAGGAAGGGGGAAGGGAAGAATCTAAGAGGGCAAGAGGGAAGCAAGAGTAAGGGAGGGAGGAAGAGTAAACAGCCCCTTTTATAGTGGGTCAGGCCTACCTGGCTGTTGCCAGGTAACTGTGGGAAGGAGCATACCTGGCTGTTGCCAGGTAACTGTTAGATGGAGTTTAGACAGAATGCTAACAATATCTAGCAGCTTCCAGGAAGTATGCCTGAAGGCATCTAAGTGTTACCACACAAAAGAAAATTAAGCTAAGAAACACCCATTCACAGGGGTAACAGCACAGGGTAAGGATATTTGCCTGGAGATCACAGGCCCGTGTATCCTAATCCAGTTATATTCTGTACCTATTGCTTTTGTCTATAACCTTGGCATTGGAACCCATCTTTCTTTCCCTGCCAGGTGCTGGAATATAGACTCTGCCTGGAAGAAAGGAGTTACCCAGGTATGGATGGGTCCACTACGAGTGGTTTTAAACTATTTTCTTTTATGTGGACATCTGTTTCCCTGGCTTTGAGTATTTGTCCTCTCTCGTATGTGAATGTCCCTTGCACACATGGAAGGACAAGGAGCAGATACTTCTATTGAGAAGCACTTGTGTCAGATAAAGTGACACAAGTGTCTCACACATGTCTGTATTTAATTACCTATGGAAAGCAGGCAGGGCAGGTGTTTGGAGAAAGCCTGCATGTTAAGTACCAAGAGTTTACCAATGGATTAGGCACAAGGTCTGCAAAGTCCCCATTTTAGTTTAGATAACTGGATATCTAGAAGGCTAGGGGATATGTCTCACTCTGTGAGAAGGGGAAGACTTGAAGAAGAGAAGGTTGGGGAAGAGAATCTCTGTGGTTTGGAAAATGCTAAATGAGAAAAGCTTCCTAAACATTCAAGATGAAATGCTGACACGAGAACATTGATTCAGGAGCGAGGTCAGGCTGGGGCCTTTGTTCCATCTGTGGTGGTGTAATGGTGGGCTCTGTGAGAGTGAATTTGCAACAAACAGGTGTATGTCTCCATACAGATCCAGAGGCTGGGAAGCCTGAGGTAGAGGGACTAGGTCTGCTGAGGGCCTTCTTGCTGTGTCACAAAGTTCGTGATTGTTATTTTCAGTTCTGTGTCCTGAGGATTCATTTGGGTAATTCTCTTTGGTGAACATTTCTATAGTATTGGTGGGTATTTTTATGAGGGGCAGGTACTTACTGCCTTGAATTTTCATATTATTTATATTTTTTATTTTGAGATCTGGGCATGTGAACGTCTTTTGTTAATTCTGTGTCTGATATAGACAGAGGAGGTAGGGGCAGATCTCAGGATGTGTGGGCCAGGTTGGGCCTATAGGATGGGTATAGCTTAGATGGAGTGAAGTTGGGGGCTGTTGTGCAAGTGTGTCCTGGTTCGAGCCTGGAGTTTGGTGAGGCATGTGGAGGGGAAGACAGGGACACTGTATTGATTCTTCTTGACTGTCAGCTTCACTGCATCTGGAATTAACTAAAAACTAAGCAGCTTGGTACACACATGAGGGTTTTTTTTTATTTTCTTTATTTTTATTTGATGAACATTGATTGATGCTTTGCACGCGTGTCTGTCTGTGTGAGGGAGCTGGACTCCTTGAAACTGGAGTTATAGACAGTAGTAAACTTCCATGTAGGTGCTGGGAATTGAACTCAGGTCCTCTGGAAGAACAGCAAATGGTCTTAACCTCTGAGCCATATCTCCAGCCTCACGAGTTTTACTTAAATAAATCATTTGAAGTAAGAAGACCCATTTTTAACCTGGATCTTTTGAGGTGAGACCTTTAAGACCTTCTGCAGGCCTGCCCATCATGTGGATGGATAGCTGCCTCCCATCTTTTCTTACACACTCAGTGTTCCTCCCATCCTTATTATCTGTCTTCCATCTTCCTGAATATTTCTGTTTTCTCTGGTTCTGTTAGGATTTTTAAGAAAAGGCAAGGGCTATGACAGAGAATTCTTCTGGGATTTTCCAGGCACAGCAGTTGCAGAGGGAGCTTGAAATTGGCTTGAGACATGCCAAGACCAAGTTCTTAGCACAAAGAATGTTTGTTTGCTCCAGAGGGACAGAGGGCAGGGGACAAGTCAGGAGCCAGAGGACAAGGGAGAAGGGGAGGGGAGAAGGGGAGAGGAGAAGGGGAGGGGAGATGAGGAAGGGAGAAGAGGAGGGAAGAAGAGGAGGGGAGATGGGGAAGGGAGAAGGGGAAGGGAGAAGGGGAGGGGAGTAAGGATATTTTCCAGGAGGAACCAAAAACTCTCTCTGGATAGAGGGGAGACAGACAAGGCCCATGGACAAATGATGGTTTACAAAGCCAAGATGGGGGGCTGGAGAGATGACTCAGTGGTTAAGAGCATTGGCTGCTCTTCCAGAGGTCCTGAGTTCAATTCCCAGCAACCACATGGTGGCTCACAACCATCTATAAGGGGACCTGATGCTCTCTTCTAGCCCGTGGATGTATATGCAGCAGAGCACTCATTCATTAGAAAAGTAAAAATAAATGTTTAAACAAACAAACAAACAAATAATAAAGGTAAATGGGAAACTGTGTGTTAAGATGAGCTATATAATTTAATTGGCATGTTACTTAGGTGAACCAAAGGGGGCTTTTGATTGCTGGACTTCAATACTTTAATAGCTGGACCTTGGTGTTTTGACCTCAAGAGGAGGAAACAGACCTTGGTGGCTAGCTTTAGAAATGTAATCTAATGGTTTTGAGAAAGGCAGAGGGAATCAGGGAGAAGGGCAAGGACTTCCAGAGTCATGCTCACCACACTTGAACTGGCCAGAGTCTCTTCACTGCCAGTGTCCAGCAAGAGAGGAATGTCAGCTGGGCAGTGGTGGCACAAGCCTTTGATCCCAGCACTCGGGAGGCAGAGGCAGGCAGATTTCTGAGTTCAAGGCCAGCCTGGTCTACAGAGTGAGTTCCAGCACAGCCAGGGTTACACAGAGAAACCCTATCTCAAAAAAGCAACAACAACAACAAAACAAAAAACAACAACAACAAAAAGAAATGTCTATCTGGTGAACCAGTGCTCAGAATTAAGGAGACAAATCACAGAATCTGGCTATGTAGGGTGTTTTTTTCCTGTAACCGTCTCTTCACCTTCCAGAGCCCACTGCTCACTTGCTTCACCCTCAGAGGCTAAAGACTAGCTGAGCTGCTGTACTAGGCAGAGATCCTGCAGTGATGCTGCTGACAGTGTCAGCTAGGGCCCTGTGAGAACTCTGAGAGACAGCCCATCTGCCTTCTGGGAAGGAAGAGAGGGGCATCTGGGGGCTGAGGCGGAAGATAGTTGGCCAGCTCAGGACGGAGGACAGCAGTGTGAAGTGGGCACAGGGTCTGCAGGCTGCTCCTCTCCTTTTCTTGGGTGATGGTGCTATTCAAGGATGGGCCTGGGAAGCTGCAGAGCTGAGGAAGGCATCTCACCAGTCAGGTCTGGCAGCTTCTGGAAAGTGGGCCTGTGAGCATCTGTAATTTAACTTTATAGTCAGTCATAATATATCACCACAGAGATGAAAATTATTAACTGTGTACACCAATACCAATGGGGGTATAGCTCAGGGGTAGAGCATTTGACTGCAGATCAAGAGGTCCCTGGTTCAAATCCAGGTGCCCCCTTTCTTAAATATTATTTTAGTACTGAACTTACCAATCATCTTAGGCAGGCCACCCATGATATTAGAAAGTCTTCATTAGCTGAGGTCTCTAGAATCATTGTTACTATGTCCCTATTTACTGTTGTGGACTACATTCTCAGCCACACTAAAATCAAGGTACATTAATACAATGCACACAGATGTCTTATCTCTGCTTAGTCCTGTCTATCTTTTTTTTTTTTTTTAAACCTCATCATCTGTATTCTTTCCCTCATCCTCACTGGGATAGTTAGTTTTAATTGCTAATTTGACACAATGTAGATTCACCTTGGAAATAAAGTCTCAATGAGGGATACAGTATCTAGATAAGGTTGGCTTATGGGCATGTCTGGAGGGGATTGTCTTGAGGACTAAGGCAATGAATGTATGAAGGCCCAGCACTATTCTCGAGGCAGGGACCCTGGATCGTGTGATTGTGGAAAGTAAGCTTAGCATTGAGAAGCATGCATGCATTCATTTTTTCTCTGCTCTTAACCATAGAAGTGATGTGACTAACTGCTTGAAGTCCCTGCAATAAGAGACTGTAACCTGAAATTGTGAGCTAACATTAACCATGTCTGCCCTCACTTGCCTCCTTTCAGGACATTTTTTATCACAACAGCAGAAATGGAACTAGAACACACCTTCCTCCAGTGCCCCCTACTCAATGAGCAATAGTCCGGGTATGCTCCAGAGGTGCCCGTTGAGTGATGAACTTTATTCTGAGTTTCAGGACTCTATTGGCAGGCTAGGATGGGGTGGGCAGAGGCCGAGGCTGTGCCAGCATGGACAAACACTATCAGAAGGCAAAACCTGTAGGAGGCAGAAAACATCAGCAGAGGATTGCTGAACTTTTTAGTCACTAACTCGCTAATGTCAGCTGTTGAGGAGATGCCAGAGGAGTGCTCTTTCTGCTTTCAGAAGACAATTTGTTCCTTTTGTAAAATTGGTGCATTAGGATGTCACTGAAACATTCATTGGGTTGACTGGTTTGATTCCAAAGTACAGGACATACAGGATGCTCACTGCTGGAAATGTACTGAGGGAATAGTATTGAAAGTGTGTAAAATGGCTGTCATGATGACCCAGTAGGATATATATGAACTTGCACAGCTGAAAGGCTGTTTCAGAGTAAAGCGATGACTGTGTGAGCTATTTGTGACAGGCTGTTCTTATACATTCTATGAAAAGGGTTTGACTTCTCATGAGAACTGATGATTCATAAAGAGAATTCAGAGGCAATGCAGATAGCACTTTGCTGTTGGAAAAGGTGAAACTGATCTCTCTCCAAGGCAGGAGGCCTTGACTAAATTAGTTTAAGGAGAGTAGAGAACCCAGAACCCAGAGCCTTCCCATCAGATACATCTCAGTAGTGTAGCTTGGATGCTCCTTATGAAGACTGGTTTGACTGAAGCGATGCCTGGTAAATTCTCTTACATGGAAAAGAGCATCCCAGAAAAGGGAAGCCTGTCCCACAGAAGCCCAGTGTATCCAGATATGTGTCACTGCTGCTTCCCTTAATTTAAAAGCCTATAATTGTCTTCTCTCTTTAGTGTTCTGCTTACCAGTCACCTCCAACGCTGTCCCTCCTAGGACCCTATCAATGTGCCTTGCAAACATCAGATATCAATCATAAGTGAGAATCTCATCAACGTTTAACGATCTGTGTCTATTTCAGAAGTTCTTAATTAGTTGCTCCATAAACCTGACATTGTGGAGGGATATCCTGAATCTGAGGCTGTCAAGTTATTCTGAGGCAAAGTCAGTGGGTCACTTGGTCCCACTCTCCCCACTGTGAAGCACCAAACCTTGTCCTTCAGTCCCCTTTTTAAGTAAGTTTTTTGTGTATAAGTGTTTTGTCTGCATGTATGTCTATGCAACACGTGGTTTCCTGGTACCCAGGGGAATCAGAAAAGCATTTCAGACCTCCTGGACTTGGACTTAGAGATTTTTGTGAGATGCCAGGCGGGTGCTAGGAACCAAACCTGTGTCTTCCACAAAAGCAACATGTGGTCTTAAGCATCAAGCCATTGCTCTAGCCTCCAGCCCTTCAGTCCTGTCTCATGTTTCCACCCTTCAGTTTTGTCTCTGTTTTCTTAGCGGACAATTCTCTTACATTGGTTTCCTCTCTTCTTACTTTGTTCTTCTGTCTATGAATCCTCTGTTCAGGGTTTAAAGTCCCCAGTGGTGAGACTCTGTGACAAAATGACTCTGTTTGTAGCCTCAGACACCAGAATAAAGACCACATTTACTTTGTCCTGGTCTCTTGTGTCCTACCAGGTTCCCCATATACTACATACAGTGTGTGTGTGTGTGTGTGTGTGTGTGAGAAAATGCCCTAGTGGTTGGGATTAACCACACAGAAGGAGGGGACCTGTCATCACTCATCCACTCGATCACCAGTATAAGATGCATCCCAGCTGGTGTGTGTGTTCCTTGGATCCTTAATCTTTCAGGTGACCAAGTCTTCATCATATTTAGAAGAAGAAGTAATGTCACTAATCCTAGGCCATGGCAACTTCATAGAAAGAACCAGTTTCTGCATCTAGAACCCTGCATGGAAGGAAGCCGGCACAGCAAGTGGAGTGGGCAGCAGGAAATGTCCCTAAAGGAAGGGGGATAAAGAGTGGGCTGATTTCTGCATCAAATGGAAACTCCAGTGGATTCCTCAGATCTGGGGATTGTGGGTCCCAGGTTGTGAGGGTAAAGCACACAAGCCACCTGGATTCCAGGCTGCTTGTTGGCTTGGTGGCCATCCAATGGTGGCTGTTGGCTGGCACCTGTTCTAAATGGTCAGGATCTGTACTGTAACAGTCATGATTCAGTGTTTGAAGTTTCACTCCACAGAACAATATTCCCAGCAAAGACCTGAACTTTTCACAGACAGCATTTGCTACAGTGCTGTGTGAAGACCTAAGCAGAGCCCGACGAGGCTGGCGCTCCATTACGTACCATGGACAGCTCTACAGTCAGATGGCTTTGCTGAAGGCACAGAGAGAATGTAGACTCCTCCACTGTGTAGTGGCCTCAGATATTTTCTGCAGGGTGGATAGTATTGCACAGACAAACAAACAAAAAATCTTAAAGTGAAAACAATAATGAAATTACCACAATGTTGTCTAGTATGCTGGCTCAGCAGCCATTAGCATTTGCTGCACGAGCCTGAGAATCTAAGGTGGATATGTATCCGTACGTAATTTTTCTAACCCACATGAGAAGGACAGACATGTAGGCACACAGATGAAATCCAAGCAGTCATACAGGAAGATGGGAATTGAAGACAGGAGGATCTTTCTGAAAGCTCATGGAGAGTTAGCCTGGAGTATGCATCCCTGTTTCAAGCAACATGAGGGACTCTGCTTCAAATTAGTCAGAAGATGAAGTCTGACACCTCAGATTTCCCCCTGAGCTCTCCACATGCTCCATGGTAAACACATGCCCTCATGTACAAACACATCATACATGTACAGCCACAGATAAATACACACACACACACACACACACACACACACACAGGTACATACACACTCATACCTACACACACATGCAAGTGTAAGCATATATATACACATCACCTGTGTTGGCAATTTTCAGTGTTCCCATCTCTCTTTAATACTAATTTTCATTAGTGGCGAGTCAGGTTTCCTAGGGCACTGGAGAGGAGAAGTCACAGAGCCGCCCTGGTGAGGCAGTGCAGGGATGTGGTGCTAATGAGGAGAGTCTACACAGGTACCAGGGCATAAGTCACCTGCAAAGCAGTTGCATGCAGTTCATGCAATCCCTGACTCAAGACTGTACCCTGCTGGCCACACTGCCGGCCATGTCACGCTCCTGGACCTTCAACTCTCTGATCCTCACTTCTCCACAGTTCTGAGGACAGAAGCCATTCTTCAGGTTATTTCTTCTTCTGATACATCAAGGAATTTCACAAGAGTGAGGAAGATGGGAGACGATGGAGGCTGCTCAATCCCTGTTCAGAAAGGCTGGAACCAGAGTCCATGAATCATTAACGTGAACTTTGCTGTGGCTTGGTCATTATGACTTGTGTCCTGCTTAGGCCTGATTTAACCAGTGTTTTTTCACGTCTGTAGCATGAAGTTGCTTATATAAAATTAATAGGTATAAACAAGGGTATCTGAAACAACCCTAGAGCCCCAGGTAGGTAGGTCATCCTAAGGAACTGTTCCCAGAGAGTCTGGTTTAGGTTTTCTCAAGTGAGCACTAAGGACGTTTGCTTCTGGCCTACCCTGTTCCACTTGCCCTGTGTTCTTAGAACACATGTTGTTGTTGTTGTTTTACCTTTGAACTTTTTTTTCCCTTTTCTTTTTTTAATTAGATATTTTCTTTATTTACATGTCATATGATTTCTCCTTTCCCAGTTTCCCCTCCAACAAACAAACGAACAAACAAACAAACAAAAACAACAAGAACAAACCCCTGTTGCCTCTCCACCCCCTGTTCGCCACCCCACCCTCTCCCACTTATTGGCCCTGGCATTCCCTACACTGGGGCACAGAATCTTCACAGGGTCAAGGGCCTCTCCTCCCATTGATGATCGACTTTGCAATCCTCTACTATACACATGCTGCCAGAACAATCTGACCCACCATGTGCAGTCCTTGGTTGGTGGTTGAGACCCTGGGAGCTCTGAGGGTACTGGTTAGTTCATATTGTTGTTCGTCCTAAGGGGCTGCAAACCCCTCAGCTCCATAGGTCTTTTCTCTAACTCCTTCATTGGGGACCCTGTACTCAGTCCAATGGATGGCTGTAAACATGGTGTTTTGAATCCAACAAAAGGGGGTTTCAGCCTCATAACCTGCCATGCAGGTCATTATTGCAGTTCACAGAGTCCACAGCTAGGCAAGACTGTTGATGACTTTACAAAGTACCTTCCAGTTCCACCAAATCTAGCCAACGAGGAGGATGCTTCCTGGTCAGTACCAACTTGGTTCCCCATGTCCTGTGCCGAATATGTGTGGTGTCTTTACCAATAGCATTTAGTGAGCATATGCTTGTAGGCATCTGAGAGCAATGACATTATCCTGTATTGTCCTGGGGGGTCTCGGAACACCAGAGTTTAATTGGATCTGTCCTACTCAGGGAATTATGCTCATCCAAGAAGCCAAATAAGATATTCCAGTGCCAGGTATGGGATATTTCCCCTTGAGTTTTAGGTCAGGGGTATACTAGAGCCCCCAACATGTTTCTTATTATCTTCTAGTTTCAAGTACTGCTGTTGAAAAGTTAACTATCATGATGATTTCCTGTGTATATCACCTATTCCTTGTCGCTTAGGGTTTTAAGATCTTTCCTTTGGTGTTAAAAGTCTTTGACACTGTGGTAAGGACTTGCAGAAAGTTAGGATGGAAACCCACACCTTCCTTTACTGGTATTTTTCTTGTGTTTTGGCCTCCCATCATTTTCTGTTTCTGATCATTGTGTCAGTAGGAGTGGGGTGGGGCGAGGAGTGGATGGGTTCAGAGCCTTCAGGGTTTGCCCTTATGCAGGAGCTCTGTTAATTTCTCTCATGGCTAAGTCATACTCATAGGAGACATCAAATTCCTTTGTATTTTGCAGCCCAGAGAGGGAGGCTATGCAGTTTATTCAAGAAACTTCAACTAATGGAGATCTCTGAGCTTCACTGAAGACCCAATTAAGGTGGATGTGGTAAGTACCAAAATCATATTTAAGAAAGGGGGCACCTGGATTTGAACCAGGGACCTCTTGATCTGCAGTCAAATGCTCTACCCCTGAGCTATACCCCCATTTTATAGGTAAGGTAGCCTCTCATTATAACCCTTTCAAAGTTGGAACCACACCCATGCTTGCTATGCTTCCTCCTCTGATCTTGAACCTGGCAGGATTTTTCTATTTAAGTCTACCCTTCACCCTTCTCCTCTCCAACTTAGATTAGCCAACTTCAATGCCCCACTCTCTGGGTGTGCTGCAGACCTCAGCTTCAGATCTAGAAAGACACTTAACTGTGGTGCTTTTCTTAAGTTCAGAATTAACTTTCCTTAAATGGCCAAGACAAGAGCTGCGGGCTCTGGATCTTCATTACTCCAAACTGCAGTCTAGAGAGAACTTTATTCTCCAGGACATCAGTGGGGTGCTCATTACTTCACTCTATCACTCAACAACACTAATGGAGCTCATTAGCTGTGGTTCCTTACCAGCCACGGTGAAGACACAAAGAGAGACCAGTCATTTTCCCTTTTTCTCAGAGTTTTAGTATAAATAGGAGTCAAATTCATGGACCAAATTCTTTCCTCAGAAGGAACAGGAGCCCAACCATACTCTAGGGGGAAACTGGAACTGAGGAGCACCCTATACAAGGCTCTGGAGGACTTCCTGAGGGGACAGCTATGGAAATTTCCAGGGGAAGAAGCCACTCCTCAGCACCATAGGACTCTTCTCTGTGACCTTCTGCACCGAGTGAGCTTTACAGAGCCTTACAGAGCGGCTTGTGCCACAACATCTGACTTGGATGGGTCTCACAGTGGGTCCTATACTAGCTCCTCTCAGAGAAGAGAACAGAGACCAGGCCTGAGCAGAATACAGAGCACATGGGAACACAGTCTGTTAGCAGCCCTATGTTAGCTAATACTTCACAATTGGTCTCTCGTATATAAAGGAGACAATAAGAAGGGGGCACCTGGATTTGAACCAGGGACCTCTTGATCTGCAGTCAAATGCTCTACCCCTGAGCTATACCCCCATCTGCCTCATGTATATCTCATAAACATTTCTGAAGCTATATGGCCACTCCCCAACATGTGTACTTTCTAGTACACTGAAATCACCTGTGTTCTCCTGTGAGGCCCAGCCCTAAGCCAGATCTGCACACCTGTCTGTCACCTCCTCATGACCAGCATCCTCCTATCCTCCTATCACAGCTGAGACAGAATACAAACACCTGGATGTTTGCATTTATCTTATTCTGCAGACCTACCTATACAAGCCACACTCAAAGGGCTGGGTTTTAAGCAATTGATGGCTTTTGATGGAGAGAGAACCGTTTCTTTATGGGAGTGGCTCTTGGTAATTCAATCTTATTGCAGTGGAACACTTCTGACCCAGAAGCATATGGACAGCACAAATTGGAGGACACAGAGCCTGTGGTGCAAAGGTGAGATGGCTCTGTGAAGAGGAATTAAAAGAAGGAGTTGAAGGTGAATATGATCAAAATACATCATATGAAACCTCAAAGAATTAATGAAAATATTGTAAAACATTTTTTTCCTTAGTTATAGGGTCAATACCATCAGGTTGTGGAGCCTTTGGGATAGCTTGTGATACAATGTCATAAGTTTAACCATAACTTTTTAAAAACTGGCAGAAAGGCCCACTCCATTAGATAGTACCCCTATCCAATCCTGCTAACATGGCCTTGAACCTGGGGCTAGCTAGGGCCCTAGGAGAAACATAGTGCTATTGCTCTGCTAAAGGAACACAGCAGTAAAATGACTCCTAAGGACATACTGCTACACCTATAGATCAGTGCTTGGTCAGCTCACATTGGAGAAGCTTCTCCTTGCAGTAGATGGAAGTTAACACACAAATGGACAGTGCACAGTGGGTGAGAGACTGTGGAACACTCAGTCATAAATTCAATCCCTTCCTCAAACCCCTGCACCCAAGGTCAGAGTGCTGTGCTCGAGAGAAGGCCTTAAGGCTGTAAGGGCCAAAGCTGGTGGATGACTCCAAGGAAGCAGTGCCATCTGTTTTGTATTTCATTTTCCCCATCTTTTCCTTTTCATTTCAGTTCTGCAAAAAAGTGATCAGATAACCTTATAACCATATGAAACAGTCAACTAGGTTGTCCTCTGCTTTCCTTATTGCAACACAGGTGACTGCCTCCGGGAAGCAAAATTGGACTGCCTCCAAATATGGAGGTCGCAGACACTGAGGATGCCAAACTAATCTCCTTTCATGGTTAAGCTTTCCTTTTATGGCTACATTAAATACTCCATAACTGACCTACACATTTCCTGCCATCTGGTCCCTGCCTCCACATTGGTCTTTACCTCAGCCCCAGCCAATGATGTCCACTCAACTGAAAACCCACCCACCCACGCACCAAGGTCTATGTAGCCCTATTCACCTCTAATAAACAGAGTTGTTTCACTGAAAACTGTCTCTGGAGAAGGCTGTTTCTCATGCACTCATGCCGACTGAGATCCTGTCTAACCCAGCCTGCCTGGCTAAGATCCATTCCTTCCAGTACAGCTCAGTGAGTAATGGTGCCTGGAAAAGCAGCACCCTCTTGCTTCTTTCCACTGCAAATCTGCAAAAAAACTGGTCAGTAATAATCATATAGCACAGTCAATGCTAGCTTGATTTTGAGTCTCCTCTGCCAACAATATCAGTCCAAAACTCTTCAATTTAGCCTTTTGCAGATTTTTAAAACAAGTGCAAAAAACAGCCAAATTCTTTGCCAAAATATCTTAAGAATGATAATATTCTTCCCCTGTGAAACATTTTGAGCTGGACCTCTACAGCCTCATTTCTCTGAGTACTACTGTTTTGTAAGAACCTATTGTATGTTCCATAAAGTCCCAATTACAGCATTCCACTGCTTTTCTAATCTGAAGTCCCAACATTTCCCATATTCTTCCTATAAGCAGCATGGTCAGGACTCATTATATTTCAACACAGGCTCTAGTATCTACTTCTCTCTTACTAGTCTCTGTTACTATAGTGTCACATACATAGTTACTATACTACTCTATTGCCATGAATACACATCGTGATCAAGGCAGGTTACTATAAAAGGAAGAACTTAACTGGGGGATTGCTTACACTTTTTCAGTTTCGTCTGTGATGGCCATGGTGAGGAGCATGGTAGCATAGGCAGGCTTGTCGCTGGAGCACAAACTCAGAGTTTACATCTGACACAGAGCAGGAAGCAGAGGGTGAGACCACTGGGCCTGATGGGGATTTTGAAACCTCAAAGCACATGCCCAGTGACACACTGTTGCACCTCAATACTTAAGGTGGGAGTCTGACATGTCTAGATAGCTCCTCTGAGCTTGCCACACAACCAAGGACTCATTATTATTATTATTATTATTATTATTATTATTATTATTATTATTATTATTATTATTTAAAGCAGGGCTTCCTCTTCTCTGTCTGATCTAGGGAACCCAACCTCCAATCTTCTATCTAAGGAATGTCACAAGCCCTTGACTAACCCACAAGTTCAATCCCCCTCTGCCCTGCAAGTACCTAGGATTCCTGGAATGCCTCTCCATACCAAATGAGGCACTCACAGTACTTTAAAAACTCTAGCCAGTGAAACTTCACCCTAAGAATCCCTTCCTACTCTCCAAGGTTCATATATAGCCCTGGCTCACCCTGAATAAAGTGCATGTGTACAAGCCCACCCCAGTTAAGGTATGTACACAAGTTAAGATCATCTTAGAGAGCTGGAAATCATTAAAATCCCTGGAGAAGGCCTTCTTCTCCCACTACCAGCTGGACTAGGGTCCTGTAGACCCCACCCACTCTGGATTCAACTCCATCCTTCCAGCAAGGTGTGCAGCAGTGTCTGGACACCCTGAGAGGGTGGGAGCTGAGCACACACACCCACCACACACCACACCTCCCAAACCTCCCTAAATAGTTTCACCAACTGAGGACCAAACACTCAAACATATGAGCCTATGGGTGCCATTCTCATTAAAACCCCATATTGTTGTATGAAAAATATTTAATTTTTTTAAAGATTTATTTTATTTATGGCTGTACAGATGGCTGTGAGCTATCATGTGTGTGGCTGCTGGGAATTGAACTCAGGCCCTCTGCCGGCCCCGTTCG
>NW_022196903.1:42973796-42981064 GCF_008632895.1 Mastomys coucha
CTGAGCTTGTTAGATCACCTGGGAGTGTGGCTTTCTCTGTGTGTTGTGGGACTGGCTGCAGAGCTTGTCAATTTCTTCTTCTTAGTAGACACTAGTGTTAAAATATTTTTTCCTGGAAGCAGTAAACATTAAGGATTTGTTATTGTGGTTATTTGCCCCAAATAAATTAAAATCACTTGAAAAGTCTGTAAACAGTCTCTTTTCAAAAGCTTTCCAGGGTTTCTAGACCACAACTTAAGTGAGAAGCCTTACTGAGCTTCTCAGGAACCTCTGTAGGATGGGCTGCCCCATCCCACCTGTCTGTCCAGCATCTGTGCCCATGATCTTTTCTTGTGTTCCTAGCATCTGTGTGTACAAAAGTGACAAGCAGCCAGCAATAGCCCTTCAAGGGGCAGTTGCTTTTAAGCCCTTCCTAGTTTGTGAATTCTCCCTTTTTATATCCAACAATTTTTGGAATAGGGATAGAACTGGCCCTCTAATCCCAGGCAGAAGGTTCTTCAGGTCAGTGAGAGAGGCCTCATAAGTCCAAGGGAGTTTGACTTGAGGGTTAAATAGGGACATGACAATGAATAGGTCGAATTATGTGCTGTGTTTAGTTTGTACAACAGTTGAAGGCAAGTCTGTGTCTTATTTAAGCTTTGAAAGAAAAATTCTGCAGAAGGGATTGATGGATTGTATTGGCCACCTCAAAACTGGAAAAGTAAAGGCTTTTTATGTTTTGGAGAACAGACGCTTTTTTTGTTAGAAAAACTTCAGAACCCATTGTGGATACAGATAGAAAACAATTCAGAAGTACAACTCCCAGGTTTTCCATCCTTCACACAAATCATCTCTTGTGACCGTCTATAGCTTACATGTGTTAAACATAGGTGCTTATAATACTATAATGGGTGTCATGTGGTGACAAGAACATCCTGATCTCTGCACTGAATGGTAGAGAAACTGTTGCATGTGACAACCTGCTTACTTCTCATCTCCCTGGAGCCGTTGTCTACAGCAAGTATCTCTTAGTTTCACTGAGTTGTGTGTACGTGTTCTGTGTCCTGTGTGCTGTGTGTTCTCTTAGCAGCAGAGGACACAGCAATAACAGAACCTAGCTCTTCAGTGATACACCTCCTTTCCACAAAGTTGGGGTCTCATGAGTGAAAGCTTTTACTTAGTGTTTTGGTCCTGTAGGGATGTGGTTTTCATTTTTCCATTTTCATAAACACTCAGAGTGTCTGGAACTAGTGGCTTGCTAGTCCCAGGGATCTAACTTAGTCAGGTTTGACAGCAAGTGCCTTTATCCACTGAGCCATCTTGCCAGCTCTGCCTAGGGTCTTTCTACCTTCTTCACTATTGCCATTAGATACATTATCATGAATCTAATCCAATAGATACTTGACTCTACTGGCATTTTCCACCTTCGGTCTGGGATAACCAGCCTTTGCTAAAGAGTTATAGAGTGAGGCAAAGGATTCGACCTCAGCTTGGCCTCAACTGGCTCAACTTCTGCAGATAACCAGTGATGCTGTTTCTTATGAATTTACTTCTGTTTCCCAAAGTGCCAGCTTCATAGTTTGATTTTCTCCCTTAGTAATCAGTGTTATCTAACCTCTTTGCTCTCTTTGGGAAACCTTGGTGTCTTCCTTCATGTGGAGGACTGAGGCCATCTGATGGGAACTCCTCAGCACCCTTGTACTTCTGTCGTTGCTGTCTCACTTCTCTGTCACCTCCTCCCCTGAGTTCATGCTACGAGTCTGGTCTGTCTCTTCACTGTCTCTGAGATCCCACTAAAGCACCAACAACCTGTTTGGCATCTTCACACAGGCCTATAACCCTACAGACTCTACTCAGCTCATAAGAAAGATATTATAGGCTCAAGTTTGCAGTAATTATGGCCAAGTATGTGTGATGAGATAGAGTGCATGGGTCTCACTGGCACCTGGCAGGACCCAGCTGTTAGGAGCATGGAAGGTTTCTCAGGAGAGTGCCATCCACTGCCCATCATGCTGAGACCTTGTTTGTCTTTAAGTCAGCTCCTAGTAGGCCTGCCTCCATTGCTTGAGAGCCCTCACTCTTTTTTCTCATCTGTTTTTTTTTTTTTTACTTCACTGACCATTTTTCATAACTTCTTGACATCTCAATTTGTGAATATCTAAGGACCTAGGACTTAGTCTTTAGACCTTTCCTCATTTTTCCTCATGCCTCCTCAGTGTCCTTACTTTGACCTGTAGATGTAATGGGCTCATTACCCTTATATTTATATCATCAACCAGGACTTCCTTTGTGTAGCAGTTTCCTCCAAGGTTGAAACATTCCACTGTAATTTTATTTTTTTCCATAGTTTACCTTTAATGATTTTTCTTAAACATTTTAACCTTCCTTCTAGCCTGCCACCCACCAGAGGTAGTGGGGTAAAAAGATACGGGGGAAATGGATCTGTTTAGAAATGGTTCTTTGGAATAACTCCTATCTGTGTTTCAGGAAATCGACAGTTCAGTTTACAGGTCAATGGCAGCAGCTTGCTTTACTCACAAACACTTTATGGATATACCAACAGTCCAGTTTGGTACAGTCAGGATAGCAATCATGAATCAGCAACAGTAACACTACCTAACAGAGACAGCCAGGCCTCAGCCTTAGTGCAAGTCAGCAGGAGGGACAAGGAAGGTTGACAAGAGAAGTTTCCAGTTGTGCCTCTTTAGGTTAGGGTTATCCTCTCTCACTGAAGTGAAGATCAGCGAAGACCAGTGAAGACTAACAAGCACTACATAGCTAGCTTATCAACAAGCCAAGCCCAGCTTCCGTCACTGTCCATCCTATTCACGTTCTACTTATACTCCCTCCAAACATCACGTGTTCTCCATGAGGCTTGCCTCACTATGTGTCTTGCCTCAGCACGAGAATCTGTCCCAGCTGAAATCACTCTTGTCAATCAGCTTGAGTCCACAAAAGCAACAAGAATCCACAACACACCATCTTTGGTGTGTTTCTCTCTATGAAGTTCCGACAAATGGAGCTCAACAATATATGCATACATATATTTGCTGTTAGAAAAAAAATCCTTCATCACATGTCCTTTAACATATTTGTTTTAACAGAACATCCTTTCACCTATGTCTGCTTCAGTGAAATGTTCCTTCACATGTCTGTTTTAGCAAAACACCCTTTCACTTGTATCCACTTCAGGAAAATATTCCTTCACATGTTTGCCCTACAAAACACCATCCAACACTTTCCAAAGAACCCTTACTTTATTCCACCATGCATAAAAATTCCTTAAAAAAGAAATTAAATAACTCAGAATAGTGCTAAGACAGTATGAAGGAAATCAGTCCCAGAGGGACTGGCTCATCAGTGCCATTAGGGACCCTTGGCTATCTCTGTCTGAAGCCTCCATACATGTCTGGAGTGGAGGATCATGGGGGTGGGGAAGGCGCTGTTGAGGGAACTGGGTATAAGGAAAGCTGAGTTTGAAGCCTAGTTCACTGGGCCAGATGGAACTGTGTTCACAGAAGGATTAAATAAAAGATTAATCTAGCAGGGACCTCTAGCTTTAGCTGAGCCCTTTGGTGAAGCAAGATCTGTATGAATTAGGAAAGGTGTCAGCAGATCTCAGTGACTTAGACAGCATATAAAGAGCATCTGTACAGTGAGAGAGCAGCCTACAGGCAATAAGGAAATGGTAAAGCAGAGGAACAGGTGTGCCTGGGTTCCTCCAAGACAAGTGTAGTGATATCTAGCTGGAGTTCCTGAGGGGAAAAACTGTTAGAAAGCAAAACTGTGTGCTAAGGAGCTGCTGGAAGGCTTTAAAGCCCAAGAAGCAGTTCTCAGAAGGTAGAGGACACTACAGATCAAGATGATCAAGCCTGCCCCAGGAGTGGTAGTCCCCTCTCTGGGTGAAGGAGGGTACATTTCTCTCTAGTAAAAGGTTATGCTAGAGGTGGATATGGCTTGCCCAGCCAGGAATTCCCCCAAAAGTCAGGTGTGGTGAATAGGAAGCAACACCTACATTGCTAACCCAGGGCTTCTGGGACGCAGGAATCCCGCAGGTATAGCAGAGGGGAGCTCCCACAGACTCTCTCCCCTTGTCCCTGGGTAGGGTCAAACAGATCATATAAGCTCACTGAATTCATCAGCCATGGAGAAATGTAGGGAGGCTCCATGGAAGAGCTCCAGGATATGGGAATGTAATGGTTCAGAGAGCATGACTGAGGATTACAGGAACTTAAGTTAGTGCCACCTATCCATGCTTTGTATCCAGCCTTGATTTGTGGCAGGAGCAATTGAGACAAATGGATGGAACCTTTCCATGCTGTATTAGACCTCACTCATTTCAACTTTAGTTATCTTCCTAGTTGTGCACTTCTGGGCTCACCTGACACTTGCTGAGAACAGATGACCACAGACTTTCAGAGTGTTTCACCGAGGTTATCTTTGGAACCCTTTGTCTTAGAGTTTCACTGCTGTGAAGAGACACCGTGACCACTGCAACTCTTACAAAAGAAACATTTAATTGGGGCTGGCTTACATTTCAGAGGTTTAGTCCATTATCATCATGGCAAGAAACATGGTATGTACAGGCAGACATGGTGCTGGAGAAGTTCTACATTCTGATCTACAGGTATCAGAAGGAGACTGTATGTCACACTGAGCATAGCTTGAGCATAGGAGACCTCAAAGCCCATCCCTACAGCTACACATTTCCTCCAACAAGACCACACCTACTCCAACAAGGCCACACCCTATGGATCATGCATTCAAACACGTGCGTCTGTGGGAGCCATGCCTATTCAAACCACATGCCACTATTTGTTATGGGATAATGATCCAGGATGTTGCCGTATTCTGTTTATCCTGTGGAAAAGGCTTTGTTACATAATGACATAATGCTAATATCTGAGCGTTTTGTAGATTTGGAAAGCCACTAGAGAAATAACCAGGTGTGGTACTTCCACTTACCTTGTACCCCTCCGGGGGCAGGGTCAAGTGAAAGGAAAAAATTCAAGAGGTATGCTACATTGGTAGAAAAGGACACTCACAGAAGCCATAATGTTATTAGATAAAGCCACCAGTGCTATGAGCCACCATGCCACATAGGATATATGTGCCTGCACAACAGTGGCTCCATTGTCATTGGTAAGACTAATAATGACCTTCCAGTTTGACTTAAGGCCTGTTCTCTAAGAGAGAGTTTCATGTCTGGTACTGTAATCCAGGACAAAAACCTGTGGCTAGAGTGACCATAGGTACCAATGGCGATGCAACGTCTATCTTTTACTAGATGGATATGATGAACCTGTCAAACTGCCTTCTAAACATTTGTGTTTACACCCATAGATCACCTTTGTGAGCTTCAACTCATAACCAGTGGTGAAACGCTTAAGAACAAATACACATAGCCTGTAGCTATGACATAGATGGACACCTATAGTTACCCCCACACGACTCAGGGGTCTTTGAGGAAGAGAAGTGAGAAAGACTCTAAGAGCTGTAGGAAGGGGTGGACTGTTGCTTAGCAGTTTCTTTGGCTATTGAAACATTCCATTCTGTAGGGAAGCTCCTTAAGCAGAAGGCAAACAACTCAAAATAGTTTCAGGAAGTCCCTGAGACTGACCAGATTCACTAGGTCCCTCCTTCCTTCCCAGAGTAAGCAGTAAAGCTGTCTGAGGGTCATTCTCAGAGAAACCAAGCCACAAAGACTCGGAGACAGCTCATCTCCCTGAAAGAGGTTTAGATCAACTAAATCACTTGGGGAAGATACTCTCCAACCTGTTGAGCTGCCTGCAGGGTACGCAGGCTGCTCCAGGTTCCAAGTGTTTATGAGCTGTCACCCTTGCTGGTGCTGGCTTTGGTGGTGCAGTTGTTTTGAACCATTTCTGCTCTTTTAAGTAACTTTTCACCCACATTCTTGTAGGTAATCCCAATTAAACTTACTAGTTTACCAAATTGAACTTTGGTAGTACTCACACTTTGGTCTATCATGGACTCCTTATCTGTGGTGAGTAGGTGTGTGTGTTGTGTCTCCACAGGAAAACACTTGTCATTCGTGCAGCATTCCTTTAACCTCCACCTTCATCTGGACAACTCCATTTTGTTTTAAAGGACTGAGGTAATGCCATCCTCTCCTAATTTTATTTTGTCTCTGTCTTGTTTCTTTTCAGCATTTCATCCCCCCAACAGCCACATTCATCTTAGTAATACTTTTGTGACTGTTCATGTCCTTGTTCCAAATGCATTATGGAAAACACTACTGAACTTTACAACAAAAGCAGAGGTTTATTAGGCTGCCCCAGTCCCCTCACTAAGGTAACCCCCCTTCAAGCACTGATGTGATTGTTATACTTTAAAAAACACTGTACCCCTCAGCTTGGGCACCAAGGCACTTTTCAGAGGCACAGGCTTTAATGTGTGGCTGTGAATAAATACCTTGCATGGATCATTTCATTTGGAGGCCCCAGCAAGATTATGCCATGCTTGGTGGGACTCAGGCTCACTTATGGCATTTGCCACCAGGGAGAGATTGCAGGGAAGGTGACCCTGACAAATGCTCCGGGGGGAGGGGGGCTACTCTTTCACTGAGTCTGGAGAGACTTCTTCTTATGGAAAAGGGATATACACCCAAGGGATCTTCCTTGAGATTATGGAAGATATCCCCATTCAGGGAGCCCTCTTATGGGCTGGAAATTTTTCTGCTTGGGGATAAAAATTTCAACAGGAAATCCTTCCCTAATTCTCCCATGCTACCCTGGGAGCTACTATCCTGGCTCTACCTCTCGTGAGAGATGTGGCTTTGATTTTGCTTGAATGAATGGCCAGCCAACTGTATAAATGAGTAAACGTGTGATGGGCAAGTTTGGTCCAGCGAGTTTTTTATTTAATTCCTTGATTTTTTGACTCCTCTCCCCAAAAGTAAGTTGGGTGACTTGCTTAAATCTCTTCGGATTTCTCCCAGGAGCTCTGACACACCCAGGATCAGAGGTAAGCAGGAACCAACATCTGTCCCAACACTGGGAGTAACTGGGACCAGCGGGACCAGGCACTTAGGAACTCCGCTGGCCCAGTGGCTCAGGTTCCTTCCGGTCTGTCTGGGCTGCGGTCCAGAGCAGACCTTGGGCACATGCTCCGAAGCCAGTCCCACAACACACAGAGAAAGCCCCACTCCCAGGTGATTTAACAAGCCCAGGATCCCAGGATCCCAGAATCGCAGGATCACATAGTCAGCTTGACTCTGAGGAGTTCTGACACAACCAGGATCACAGGAAGGACAGGCTCCAGTCAGATTT
>NW_022196903.1:42984546-42991943 GCF_008632895.1 Mastomys coucha
TGTTTTATATCAAACAACTTTTATAATACTTATTTTTATTGTTATAATATTTTATAAGTTTTAAGGAACATGACAAAAAAGATATTGTAGGTATTGAAGGGGGGTCTATAGGAGGAGCAGTGGTACAAAGGGGAAACAAGAATGTGATTCAATTCTATTTAATTAAAATGTTTTTAAATGTTAAAACAAACAAACAAAAAAACTCTGCGGATTTCTCTGGATTCGGCCACTAGGTGGCACCCTGTGCACGTTGTTAGTTATTTGTCTTTTGTCTAGTATGGAAAAAGAAATGGGGAGGAAAGAGGAAGGGATGGAGGAAGAAAGGAAGGAAAGAAGGGAGGAAAGAAAAAGTCTCCTTTTCTCTCCAGGACAGGAAAATTCTAGTTATCCCAGTCTGCTCATGGAGTCACACACACCTGCCCCTCCTCCAGCGCCTCTAAGGGGAAGGGGGTCAGAGAATTCAGTGGAGGGGCCATTCGTGGGGCACCGGTCCAGAATATGCTTACTTTGGGCACCAGCCCAGCCCGATCCACTACTGCCCAGAAGATGGGATCTCTCAAGGTCCTAAACCCTTGCAGTACCAGCCACAAAGCTGCACCATGGCCTGAGCTACCGGAGGCTGTGAGTGGGCTTGCCTGGGATGGGGGGCAGGTTGCTCTGCTCTAATGCTGGGTTCCCTGTCACTGGCTTGTTTTTCCATTGTAGAAGGTGTTGCTCCCTCCCGGAGCAGGGACAATGACTTCAGAGGGCATCACCCTTTCCTGATCTGTGATCCTTTCTCTGCTTCTGGAACTGGAAGACCCAGACCCCCTTTCTGATCACTCCCAAGCCCTACTGCCCTCCTGGACTCCATCCTCTACACCCACTACTACCTGATATGACTGTCTCTAACTTTTGCCTCTTTACTTCAGAGAAAAGGGAACATACTGACATATTGGGACAGAGGCAGGGGTGGGGGTGGGGGAGAGGGAGGGAAAGAGGGAGGGAGGAAAGGAGGGAGGGAGGGAGGGAGGGAGAGAGAGAGAGAGAGAGAGAGAGAGAGAGAGAGAGAGAGAGAGAGGATGTGGAGAGTCACTTCCCTTTGAAACAGCCTCTCCATCCAAGAGCCCCGACTGGGATCCCAATCCCCAATACCAATGAGGTTCCCAGACCCTGGACACTTTTCACTGGTACCTAACAACTGGAATTTAGGGTGCAGCGCAAACATTTGGGATATATATATATATATATATATATATATATATATATATATATATATATATATATATCTTTTGATCTATTGATGCACAGGTTCCAAAAAATGCTAGGAAATTCAGCTTAGTTTGTCACTCAATCACCTCTGGACATCTAGAAACAAAACAAAACTCCGAAAGATAGAGGACTTGGCAGGGATAAACCTCTCAGTTCATCAAAGTGACCCAAGAGATTTACAATAATCAAAACACTAAAAAAAAAAAAGACAAAAATAAGCTGCCTTGGCCATTCATTGAGCCACACACATAGACAGACAAAGGTCATGTTTTCCAGTAAACTCACTCCATGTTTCCAACTACTAGTATTAAAAACAAACAAACAAACAAACAAAACAGGAAAAAACAAGAAGATAAAGAAGGCCCCACTGGAAAGGGATCAGTGTACATATTGTTTCAAGGTAGAGGGGCACTAGAAGAATGAACCTTCAAACTGTCCTAAACCCAGGAAACCCTCTCAACTGAAAAAGTGATCAACAGTGAACCTAAATGAAGGAGCCAGGACTCTACCCTCCTAAGCCTCCAAGAACCCTTGGTCACTGTGTCAATTGCAGGCCAACCAGTTAAGTTTTAAATAGACTCTGGGTCAGAAGTTTCTGTTTTGAAAAATTCAATGGGATACTCCAGGAAAGAGGGATGCCTGGGGGGCCCTCTCTCAAAGGCAAATGGGAGCGGGGATGAGGTGAAGAACTCTGGGAGGGGACCAGGATGGGAGTGCAACATTTGGGATGTAAATAAATAAAATAATTGACAGAGACAGCTGAACTCTGAGGGACAGACCCCACTCAGATATATCAAGGGAAGGTAGCACTAGAAATAATCTGGTGGCAGTAAGCAAGTGTAAGAACATAAGCAACAAGCTGGGCATGGTGGCACTTGCCTTTAATCCCAGCACTTGGGAGGCAGAGGGAGGCAGATTTCTGAGTTTGAGGCCAGTCTGGTCTACAGAGTGAGTTCCTGGACAGCCAGGGCTATACAGAGAAACCCTGCCTTGAAAAACCAAAAAAAAAAAAAAAAAAAAAAAAAAAAAAAAAAAAAAGAACATAAGCAATAGAAATCAAGGTTACTTGGCATCATCAGAACCCAAATCTCCCACCATAGCAAGTCCTGGATATACTATCATCACACTGGAAAAGCAAGATGTGGATCTAAAATCACTTCTCATGATGGTGAGAGAGGACATTAAGAAGGTCATACATAACTCCCTTAAAGAAATACAGGAGAACACGGGTAAACAGAAGCTCTTAAAGAGGAAACACAAAAATCCCTTAAAAATTACAGGAAAACACAGTCAAACAAGTGAAGGAACTGAACAAAATCATCCAGAATCTAAAAATGGAAATAGAAACAATAAAGATATTGTAAGAGGAGATAACCCTGGAGTTAGAAAACCTAGGAAAGAAATCAGGAGTCATAGATGCAAGCATCACTAACAGAATACAAGAAATAGAAGAGAGAATCTCAGGGGCAGAAGATACCATAGAAAACATTGACACAACAATCAAAGAAAATGCAAAATACAAAACACTCCTAACCAAAGCCATCCAGGAAATCCAGAATGCAATGAGAAGACCAAACCTAAGGATAATAGACATAGAAGAGAGTGAAGATTCCCAACTTAAAGGGCCAGTAAATATCTTCAACAAAATTATAGAAGAAAACTTCCCTAATCTAAAGAAAGAGATGCCCATGAACATACAAGAAGTCTACAGAACTCCAAATAGACTGGACCAGAAAAGAAATTCCTCCCATCACATAATAATCAAAACACCAAATACATTAAATAAAGAAAGAATATTAAAAGCAGTAAGGGAAAAAGGTCAAGTAACATATAAAGGCAGGCCTATTAGAATTACACCAGACTTCTTACCAGAGACTATGAAAGCTAGACGATCCTGGGCAGATGTCATACCCTACAAGAACACAAATGCCAGCCCAGACTACTATACCCAGCAAAACTCTCAATTATCATAGACGGAGAAAGCAAAATATTCCATGACAAAACCAAATTTACACAATATCTTTCCACAAATCCAGCCCTACAAAGGATAATAGATGGAAAACACCAACACAAGGAGGGAAACTACATCCTAGAAAAAGCAAGAAAGCAATCTTTCAAGAACTCCAAAAGAAGATAGGTACACAAACATAATGCCACCTCTAACAACAAAAGTAATAGGGAATAACAATCACTTTTCCTTAATATCTCTTACCATCAACAGACTCAATTCCCCAATAAAAAGACATAGGCTAACAGACTGGATATGTAAACAGGACCCAGCATTTTGCTGCATACAGGAAACACACCTCAGTGACAAAGACAGATACTACCTCAGAGTAAAAGGTTGGAATACAATTTTCCAAGCAAATGGTCCCAAGAAACAAGCTAGAGTAGTCATTCTAATATCAAATAAAATTGACTTTCAACCAAAAATCATCAAAAGGATAAGGAAGGACACTTCATACTGGTCAAAGGAAAAACATCTACCAAGATGAACTCTCAATTCTAAACATCTATGCTCCAAATGCAAGGGCAACCACATTCATACAAGAAACTTTACTAAAGCTCAAAGCATACATCGTACCCCACACAATAATAGTGGAAGACTTCAACACCTCACTCTCTGCAATGGACAGATCATGGAAACAGAAACTAAACAGAGAGACAGTGAAACTAACAGAAGTTATGAACCAAATGGATCTAACATATTTATAGAACATTTCATTTTAAGTCAAAAGAATGTACCTTCTCAGCACCCCATGATATCTTCTCCAAAATTGACCATATAATTGGTCACAAAATCAGCCTCAACATATACAAGAAGATTGAGATAATCCCATGCACCCTTTCTGATCACTACGGACTAAGGCTGGTCTTAAATACCAACAAAAACACATACACATGGAAGCTAAACAATGCTCTATTCAGTGATAACTTGGTCAAGGAAGAAATAAAGAAAAAATTAAAGTCTTTTTAGAATTTAATGAAAATGAAGACACATCATACCAAAACTTATGGGACACAATGAAATCAGTGGTAAGAGGAAAATTCATAGCTCTAAATGCCTCCAAAATGAAACTGGAGAGAGCTTACACTAGCAGCTTGACAGCACACCTGAAAGCTCTAGAACAAAAAGAAGCAAATACACCCAAGAGGAGTAGACTGCAGGAAATAATCAAACTCAGGGCTGAAATCAACTAAATAGAAACAAAAACTATACAAAGTATCAAAAAAAAAAAAACCAGGAGCTGGTTCTTTGAGAAAATCGACAAGATAGATAAACCTTTAGCCAGACTAGCCAGAGGGCACAGAGATAGTATCCAAATTAATAAAATCAGAAATGAAAAGGGAGACATAACAAAATATTTCTTAATTACTCTGTTTGCTGAATATTAACAGTTGAAAATACTAAAATTGTGTTGTATAAATCTCATGGAAATATTATTGATAACTTTTTCTCACTGTGCTTGAAACTAGCACTTTTTCTAAAAAAAAATTATTTTATTTACATTTCGAATGTTATCCTCTTTCCTGGTTTCCCCTCAGAAAACACCCTATCCTCTCCTTCCTCCCCTGGCTATCCGACCCACTCCTGCTTTCTGGCCCTGGCATTCCCCTACACTGTGGCACAGAGCTTTCACAGGACCAAGGCCTCTCCCAATGATGATGGACTAGGCCATCCTCTGCCACATATGCAGCTGGAGCCATGGGTCCCTCCATGTGTACTCTTTGATTGGTGGTTTAGTCCCTGGGAGCTCTGGGGGGATCTGGTTGGTTCTTATTGTTATTTCTCCTATGGGTTTACAAACCCCTTCAGCTCCTTGGGTCCTTTCTCTAGCTCCTCCATTGGGGACCCCAGCATTTCCTTTTCTTTTCTTTTCTTTTCTTTTCTTTTCCTTCTTTCTCTCTCTCTCTCTCTTCCTTCCTTCCTTCCTCTCTCTCTCTCTCTCTCTCTCTTTCTTTCTTTCTTTCTTTCTTTCTTTCTTTCCTCCTTTCTTTTGCAAACCAGTAAGTTTATTGAGCTACTTGATGATTCAAAGGCAGCTGGACCACTGAAAACCCAACTCAGTATGGCTGATGACTCATGAAGATGCATCTCTGGAGTAACCAGCTCTGCTCCTTAGGCAATTGCCTCTCCTTAGCAATCATTGCTGAATATATAACTTTGGGGAGGAGACTTGTGACTTTTGTTAAGTCTAAAGAGCTTGCTAAACCCTGTGAGTCTGTTCACTCCTGTAAGTTTCCTTTCTCTTCTGAATCTTATGGGCATTCCCCCACCCTCCAGAAGCAAATGTGGAGAACATAACGTCACAATTGTAAAGACCTGACTGAGGAGAGAAAGGTTTCTGTGTGTAGGATGTGCTACATGGAGTGACTTCTGCCAAAATCCTGGCTGTTTGACGTGTGTCTCAGGAGTGACTCTCAAGGTGCTTAGATGCAGTACAGCTATCTACCGATCTTTGGTTTTGTGCAACTCTTCCTTTCGGTGTCTTCGGGCTGTTCCCATGTGAGATCCAGCACACATCGATCTTGCCACATCAAGAATATCCATTGCACATTATTCTCCAGAACCCAAGACTTTCAAGGTGGACATCACTCACTGTGGCTGAAAACAGTGTATGAATGTACCTCCAGTCAATATGCCAGTGTGTGTTTGTGGGCTTCCACAGTTGGGTAGCAGTTGTGTGGAACCGTGGTTGGTGTGGCAAGAAGCACGTGGTGGGCTGTGGTGGCACAGCTCACATGGTAGAAGTCTGTGAGTCTTGCAGTGGTGGGAGGTCTACGGCAGCGGAAATCCATGTGGTGTAGCAGTGGCTGCAGGCAGTGATGGTGGAGGTGGCCGTCCATGTGGTGTCGGTTCTGCAGCAGCAGCAGCAGCAGCAACAGCAGCAGCAGCAGCTTCATGGTCGCACCTGGCGCTACACAGTTCTCCTGTGTAGGGATCACCGAAGTCTTTGGCACCAATGTTGAGATCTTTGCTAGGCTTCAGAAAGATCACACCAGGCTAAACAGTTCCAGTGAGGTTTATTAAGAGAGAGAAGGGCAAGGTGGCAGTGGAAAGAGAAGTAGAGGGGAGGGGGGAGAGAGAGAGAGACAGAGAGAGAGACAGAGCGCCAGCATTTTCTTAATGTTTAACTTCAAAGAGTTTTTGCTATTTTGATATTTTTAAAATATACTTACTGATAAAATTATTTCTCTCCTAGAAACACTGATAATCTTTTTTAAATAAACTGATTGTTAGACAATGTACACAGATATATAATACCTTTTAAATACTCTCTCACTATGTCAGGTGTTATCATATAAGGCTTTTGAATATATTTCTTAATGATTCATTTTTAATATTTTATGCTCCTTTACTATGCTTAACTCCCAAAGAATATTTTATATGTTTTGAAACAATTTAGTACTCAACAATAGATATAGGATCCTCAGTTATGGATAGTATTAAATATTCATTAATGATATTTTAGGGTATGAATGGATATGAATATAAAAGTTGAACATTTTTTGTTTTATTTGATTCTCAAAATACTCAATATTATTAATTTGTTTGATGTATAAAATGCATTTAAATAATAAAAAAGCTTAAGAAAATAAGACTTCAAAAAATAATTAATTAAAGAAAAGGAGAAAAATTCAATGTGGCCAGTTAGTATGGGCCACAATCAGGTGATTCATCCTCTGTGGTGGCCCCAGATTTCCCTCTCCCCTCTGGACAAAGATGTCTTCAAAAATTATGCACCACCACCACCACCACCTTCACTCCTCAAGAAACTAACATTTCCTTTATATCTACCTCCCAACTCAACTTAACTGCCCCTCTGTCTGAATAATATCTTTTAGTTCATCCAAACTCCACAACAGAAACAAATCCAGACCTAGGAACCCTGTGCCAGGACTTCAAATGACACTTTTTGAAGGTATGGGCTTGAGACACATTCTCCAGGCTTGACAGCACACCACCCTCCAGCTGTGCATGTGCATCGTAAGTCTCATGGCTACATCTACACCCATCCGACAGTTCCTATGAACCAAAAGTCTAGATGTTGGGAGCTATTTGCTGCCTCTCTGAAGCAGAGAAAGGAGAGAGAGAGAGAGAGAGAGAGAGAGAGAGAGAGAGAGAGAGAGAGAGAGAGAGAGAG
>NW_022196903.1:42992109-42998590 GCF_008632895.1 Mastomys coucha
TTTTTTTGTGAGAACAAATTTCTTGTGTATATCTTAGCAAAACTGTTTCTATTAGCTTGTGACTTTGCTTCCCACAGTACTGTATTATAAGAAGGCTATGAGAAATACACTTGGGGCTGGTATGATAATGACCTGCAGCCCTCTAATACCTGTCCCTTGCATCCTTTATTCTATCTCTCCTATAACCAGACTCACTCCCCCCCTCAGAGGACTGTTCGACTTCATACCAGTCAGACTGGTACACTAGACTCCCCCTACCAAGAGGCTGTTAGAAGCTAATATCCTTACCCTATCCCAGTCACCTTTCTTGTCTGCCCATAAACCAGGGACCTCAGATTATTAGATCTCTGGGAGGTAAATAAATGGACTGAAATCATTTTTCCTATGGTTCCAAATCCAGACGGTTTGCTCAGTCTCCTCTAGTCCTGTATCTTAAAGATGCTTTCTTTTCCATTTCCCCTGGACCAGTGAGTCAGCCTATATTTGACTTTGAGTGGACTGGTACAGCTAGCTGTACAAGGCTTGTGGGTCTTGCATCTTTGCTGATCTTTGCTTCCCTGAGAGAGGTACAGCTGAGAACTTCTGGTGTTCCTGTTGGTCCCTGCTGCTGACTCGAGCAAAGGCTGAGGCCTGGCTGTCTTTGCTAGGTTGTGTCACTGCTGTTGCTAACACAACTCTACCAAACTGGACTGCTGGTGTATCTGTGAAGTGTTTGTGAAGTGGCTCAAGCTGGTGCTGCTAACCTGTAACTGAACTGCTGATTTCCAGACAACACAGACGAGAGTTACTCCAAAGAACCTTTCTAAGCAGGTCCACTTCTCCCTGTATCCTTTCTTTTCCACTACCTCTGGTGGGTGGTAGGCTACAAGGGAGGTTAAAGCATTTAGGAACCATCATTAAAAATAAGGTTTGAAAAAAGTTAAAGTTACACAGATGGGGGAAGAGTAAAGTCCATCACCACATATAGTCAGTCACTATGCTTTTGCTATCAAGCATGTCCATCCACAGTAAAAGAGGGCTTCCAGCATCTAGGGACAAGGATGTTAAAAGCAGAAGAAAACCTTGGCCTTCCTAGATTTGGCTTCTCCTATAAGCCGCTGTCTACCCACTGCAGAGTACATCAAAACAATGACTCCCCCAAGGCAAGAGATAACTGGGTTGCTGACCTGGCTGGCCAACAAGTAGGCCTAAGTCCTTCTGATATTCTGGTGGTGTGTCCCAACCTGTATTGTTGCCTGACATTCCATGGTACAACCAAGAGGAAAGAGAAGATGCAAAAAGAAGAAAAGCGATAGCTTGGACCCACAGATTGGTGGAGGATGTCAGAGAGGAAGATTATTATCTTAGAAATAACTGGCAGGATGCTGGTGACTCACCTTCACTAGGCCACTCATCTGGGGCCACAACCTTTCCGAGATGCTCAGACCAAGGTTGACTGGACCCAGACAAACATCTGGACTGGATAGCCTGACATGCAGACCAACATCTGGACCAGACAGCCTGACATGCAGTGTCTCAGCCAGTTGCTAGTATTGTGCTCAAGTAAACCCAAGACCAAGAATCCTTACCCAGGAAGGGCTCTGAATACCCACCCCAGTAAACTCTGGAAAACCAATTTTATTGAGATCTGGCCTGCCAGGGGAGGATATGAGTACTTGCTTACTTGCTAGTTTTTTGGTTTGTTTTGTTTTTTGTTTTTTTAACAGATACCTATTCTGGGTGGGTAGAAGTGTTCCCCACCAAGACTGAAAGTGGTTTGATTTGGCCTCCCCCTAACAATGGCCTGGATTTCATGGTCAAAGCCTCTCAATTAATAGCTAAAGCTTTAGACAAGATTGAAAACTTTATTGTGCATGTAGACCTCAGAGTTCTGGGCAGGTAGAAAGAATAAACAGGATATTTACAAAAAACCCTAACAAAATTCTCATTAGAGCACAGCGAGGGTAGGCAGAGCTCCTTCCCTTTGCTTTGCTTTGCTTTACTTTGAGCCTGCTGTACCCCACACAGTGGGGGTGCAGCTGGTCTTTGCTACTTTGTGGGTTCTTTTTTCCCTATCCTTTATCCTCATAGTTTCACCCCCTATCAGTAGATATGAGAGTAAGGATAGAGGGGGAAAGAGAGAGAGATAGATCTCTGAATCTAATTTCTTTCCTCTTTGAGCATGACTACTAAAAAACTGCACCAACCCCCTTGAATGACCAACAACATCCTACACTGCCTCTTGGGGCCCCTAGCATTTGTATACTGTGGTGGTTTGAATGTGCTTGGCCCATAAGAAGTGGTACTACTCGGAGGTGTGGCCTTGTGGGAGGAAGTGTGTCACTGCGAGGGTAGGCTGTGGAGGTCTCCCCCTATGCTCGGGCTCCATCCATTGTAGAAGAGAGCCTCTTCTAGCTGCCTGAGGATGCCAGTGTCTCTGGGTTGCCTTTGAATCAAGATGCAGAACTCTCAGTTCCTTCTCCAGCACCATGTCTGCCTGCATGCTGCATGCTTCCTGCTATGATGATAATGGACTAAACCTCTATGACTGTAAACCAGCCTCAATTAAATGCTTGCCTTTGTAAGAGTTGACTTGTCTATGGGGGTCTCTTCATATCAATGAGAACCCTAAGTAAAACATATACTCTCTGAAAAGTTCCCAGATTCCAAATGTCACACAATTGATGAAACTATCTGCAGTTGGCAAAATCACGCCTTAGCTAGAGCATGAGGTAGATCATAGTCACCTGCTGTGAAGCAGCCCACACCCCACACCTGGGGTTAAAATGAAAACACACTCTTACAGTATTATTGTGTTTTTTAAAGAAGCCAAAACTCCAGAATTCTCTTTACAGAGGGATTCAGTCCTCCATAGAGGCTCTTCACTCAATTGTCTGAGAGACCCTGCTGAGGTCTGAGTCCACCATCAGTTTTCCCTTGTTCAAGTCCAATGATACTGTTTGGGTCAAGCAGATAGCCAAAGGGGCACTGAAACCAAACTGGAAATAATCCTACATGGTGATTCTCTCCACTTCTATGACTGTGCAGGAAGAGGGCATTACACCATGGATTCACCACAACCATGTCAAGAAAGCAGAAATCATGGCTACCACCACCAAATGAACTGTCTCCTGGACTATGGACCCATTAAAATTAAGGTTTCATCAGGGCTTTCCCACCCCTTGCTCCTCTACCTCCTCCAGACTCTTGTGTTTTGACCTATGGATATAAGTACAGGATCATGGTCCAATTCCCACCACCTTCAAGTCTGGAGCTGGGAGTTAAGGAAGACAGTTAAAAGGGGAGGTGTTTGCTGTCATGACTACAGATCAGTAATCTATACTCTATCTTGTTCATAGGTGTCTAATTTAAGTGTTTGGTTGAATTGGAGAAAGGGAGGATGTGGGTACTTAACTTTTGAGATAGGAATATAGAGTTCACAATTCTATGTCATGTGGCTGGCCCCCTAGTTGCCAAGAACAGGGAGTTTCCATTGCAAAGAATGGGGTTGTGAATCAGAGGCCTCCTAGAAACACACACACACACACACACACACACACACACACACACACACACACAAAGCCCCTTCTCAAGGAATACACACTAGGATGTAATCCAATGACCATAAAATTAAAGGTTTGGACATCCCTTTAAAAATATTCTGGCCTTTGGGAAGCTGGGAGAATCTGGGGAATTAAATTCTGTGCCACAGGAAAGGACAGATTTACTATCCAGGAGAAGTCACCCTCTTCCCCTTCCCCAGACCTTTGAGTCCTAACAAAGATCAACCTGTGGCAGAGCCCTGACCAACTCTTCCCTCCAAAGAAACTACCTCACTTAACACACTGGGGGCTAGAGTCCCACCCCCTGCTGTCGAGGAAGCTGAGGGATCCTCATCTTTACTTTCTGCTCTTGACAAGCTCCACCACTTAGTTAATCATTTCCAGCTAGTAATCAAGCAGGATTACTGGTTATGCTTAAGCCTTCAGTCCCTGTCCTACACAGAGACAGGAACTAACCAGACAGACCATTGACCAACAAAACTCACTGTGAATGGGGCAGCTCAAATTAACATTAGAGGAATTGAAAGGGGCTGGAACTTGTCTACTACACAAAACCTTGAACCTAGGCCATTCCCCTTATTCTGATGCCTACTAATCTACATACAGGTGAACCCTGGACAACAGCAATATTGCTGGGCCCCTGAAACTACTCGGTGGGCATGCACTAAGTTTAATGTGCCTCTTCTGATGCTTTCTAAACTGAGACACCCCTTTTATGGGTCTTGGTCTTCATTCTTCCCCAGGTATCCTATTTAATGGGAAAGAAGGGAGAATACATTTTAATATAGACCCTGGATGACAAATGGAAAAAAGCTGCATCAGTCTCACCCGACTCCTGGTCAGGGTAGGCACAGCTGCTGCACAGCCAGAGGCATACCAGCCATTATCATGGGGATACGAACTTCAAGGAACTGAGCAGACAGGCTGGTCGGGGCCTAGAGGTGTTAAACGTTTCCATTTCTGAATTAGAACAGCAGTTAGGTGCCTTGTCGAAGTGGTCTGCCAAACCAGAGAGGTTTAGGCTTATTTCTCATGAAACTGAAATGGGGAGTATATACCGCTTTGGGAGAAACCTGTTATTTCTATGCTAATTGATCAGGAGTAAGTAGGAAAAAAAAGCTTTCTGTAGTTGGGGAAAACCACACAAAGGGGGAGGGAGGGAAGGAGGGGGAGACTGAGATGGGGGTGTGGGGATCAGAAATTTCTGATCCAGTTTCTGTTTTCTTGTTTCATCTTGGCTATTCTGCTATCAGCATTGACTGGGTTTTTAATTACCATTCCCATTGGATTAATGGCGGGGTCCTGCATCTTAAACTATAAATAATTATGTAAAACAAAGGGCTAATTCAGTCAAATTAATGGTCCTGAGTCCAGGACTTGACTATTCACTAAGTCTCCTGCAGGGCTGCCCTTTGCCTGCTGACAGTTCTAGTTTATCACGATGTTCTAGCAGGACGGGTGGTTGCATCTTGGAAGTAAGAGTGATGCCACAGGGGAAAAGCTGGAAATAAACAAGATGGAGAAGGTGAATGGAAGAAAGACACACAAGGCTTTGGATATAATGAATCTAGGAACTTGCAGGGACTGCTTTGCAGGGAATGCCTAATGGTATTACACTCAGGTAAAGGATACTAATTATAGTAATTTATAGGCCATGGGGGTATAGCTCAGGGGTAGAGCATTTGACTGCAGATCAAGAGGTCCCTGGTTCAAATCCAGGTGCCCCCTATTGGTACCCCTTTTGCTTTGTTGATTCAGGGCTATCTTCACTTAGAATGTCTTCCCTAATCCTACCTTGTCAACCCTTCTCTCCTCTGCCCCACTGAGAAGTAACAGGTTCACATCTGCCAGACTCTTCCCCTCTCCTTGGCCATACTTTGAGCTTTGTGATATTTCCTCTCCTCTTTCAGCACTGAGACACTTCCTGTCCTCTCCTTCAAGCTTGATTGGTTGTATCAATCATAGACAACCTGAAGGCAGAAGCCTAATAATTAAGTCCAGAAATGTATTCAGAAGAATGAATAATTATGTTAAGAAAGAAAAGTATAAAGCTTCAAAGAAAACTATAATGTGTTCTTCAGGGTAAGAATCCACACAAGTTCAAAGTTGGAAGGGACTCCTCTCCAAGGTAAAGGTCCAGATCACATTGGGAAAGAGTTCTTGTTTGCTTTTAGTAATTATTTTGGGGGGACATTAACATACAAAGTCATGGGTTTGACTATGGCGTCTGTATACATGGGTCATTATACTGTTTTCATCCCCACACCCTGCTGAGCTTTCCTGTGTTCTCCTTTCCCCACTACTTAGTTGTGCCTCCTGCTTTCTTATTGCATGTGTTCCATTACCCTCTCCATCTCTCCTCATTTCTTATGATCCCATGTTTAGTGTTCTCTCTGTGTCTCTGACTCTGTCTCATACACACTTACACACACACACACACACACACACACACACACACACATATACACACCACCTGTGACAATGATTCTCTAAATCTTAAACTTTGAATAAAGCCCACTGAAACCTTACACAGGAAATTCTGAGTGGATGCTGGTCTAGAGTCTACCTGTTCAATGGTGGACAGACCACCTCGTTACCAACACTTTCATACTTGGATAATTGTCTCAAATAGTACACACAACCTCATTTCCTCTGTTCATCTGGATTTGCCTATGAGTTGTCAGAGCCTGTGTATCCTGGATTCTAATTTCTCTTTTGTTCCTGAACAAACTCATTTCTCTGTAGAGCCTCTTTACATGTCACCATTTTTGGTTGACAAAAAGCCCAGTCTAGACCATTCAATTCACATTCCAACTGCAGATTCACAGGCACTGTGACAGATGGCTGTATTTTGTGACACTAGATTTTCTGTGGCTTGTTATGCAACATCACTGTGAATAAGACTGCCAATGCTGAAATGGGTATTTAGAGGGGTTCTT
>NW_022196903.1:42999682-43011071 GCF_008632895.1 Mastomys coucha
CAAAAAAAAAAAAAAAAAGCCTTTCCTCCTTCTATCAGGACCACTGATAACACCAAGGTGGTGCCAGCTAAATACTCTGATTGGCAAGTAACTATTCCTAGGAAGATGAAGAGTGTGGTCCCATAGGAACTTGATGAACACAACTGAGCCAGGAAGAAGCAATGCCAAAGGGGAGTGAGGTGAGTGCTGCTCAGAGTGGAACCAAGTTCATAAGCAGCCCACATTTCCTGAGAGCTTGCATTAGCCAGGCTTCTGTGAGGCTGTGTCCAAATATCTGAGGAAGGCATTTTAAAGGAGGAGATGTTTATTTTGCTTGTGATTTTCTGCCATTGTTGCAGGGGTGGTTAGCATGGGCATAGCAGACAGTATGGTGGACAGAGGACAGGAATACAGGAAGGTGCCAGGGCAAGATATATTGCCAAGGACATGCCCTATGACTTACTTCCGATAGTGTGGTCCTACCACCTGTGTTTCAGGATCTTCCACTAGTTCTATCCTATGCATGGTGAATCCATGAATGGATGAATCCTTCCTTAGGTCAGAACTACCATGATCTAATGAATCCTAGGAACTGCCTCCTTGAAACTCAATCGCTTCATGTTTTCTCCATCTCTTCAAGCTGACAATTCAGATCCACTATCATAGTCTGTATTCACGGTAGTGTGAACAAATTACACAAAGCGAGTGAAAGGCTGGAGAATCTTAGAATTTAAAATGAGGGCATTTAATAGAAATGTATGCATTAATGTATAACCTTTACTTAGAGAAGGCATAGGAAGTCTCTGTCACGAGCCAGGAAGGTGGACTGATCAGTTCCAGGAACAGGATAGCGGTCAGCTATTAAGAAGATAACATTGCCCAGAATAAGGAACAGGACAGCGGTCAGTCATTAAGAAGATAGCATTGACCAAATCACATTCTTCTAGACAATGATTGAGCATAGTGACTTCCTTGTGACCTGACTCAGCTAGGTAGTGGGTTCCTTTAGAATTTTCCATTGTTCTCTTGTTATGTTTCCTTGGTAACTCTTTCACCCCCCTAGTTTGTGGTTTTTCCCTTTAAATACCACTTACTCCTCATGCTCGTGGTCGAACCCCTCTGGCCTGTTAGGCTATGAGTTTGACCCCAGATCTGGAATAAATCTCATGTGATTGCAGAAAGTTCGGTCTCTCATGAGTCATTGGGTGGTCGCGTCATCCCGAGACTTGAGTAAGGATCTCCCCAGTTCTGGGGGTCTTTCAGAGTAAGAAGGTCCACTGCACCAATGTCATTGCACACTGGAGAGTCAGGCATGGTAACTACTCAGCCATCAGAAATCACATATTTACAATGATCTTTTCAGATTCATAGGATAGTGGAAAAGGTAGGTTCTCAGATGGCAGAGCCAAGAGTCATGCAGAACAATGGTGAGGACCGCTCCTGTGTGGCAGAGTAAGCATCTAATGAAAGAAAATTTCTAATCATGGGGTGTGTTTTGTTTCATTACTTTGGGGGTAGTTTGTCACATGATAGTGAAAAGTCTAGAAGTGCTCAAATTGGCATGTACAATGGGACACATATAACTAACTGGAATAGAGAAGCACAGCTATTTCTGCCTGTATTTGAATTTTATTTATTTTCTTTTTGTCTTTGGCCTAGAACTCACTACGTAGCCAAAGATGACCTTGAACTTCTGATACCCTTGCCTCTGCCTCCTGATAATTGATATTTTAGTCAACACTAGGCTTATGTGTTGCTGGGGTACCAACTCAGGGCTTTGTGAATCTAGGAAGGCACTCTACCAATGGACCCATACTTCCCAACCACATATTTGAGAATTTCTTACCTTTTTTTTTTTTTAAAAGCCAGTTTTAATACCATGCGCGCGAGCAAACACACACACACACACACACACACACACATTCAGTATTTTAGTCTAACTGTGTTGCTAAAAGTCTGTTCCTCTGAATTTGGAATGTAGGGGAGGGGCACAGAATCCTATTTAAGTTCATGAATAAAAGAAGCCTCCATTGTTGCTAAGACAAAAGACCTTGACAAAGGCAGCTTAAGAGAAAGGGTTTGTTTTGGCCTTCAGTTTCAGAAGCCCAGAACTGAGGGGAAGACATTTGGAGGTTGAGTGTGAGGCAGCTGTTCAGATCCTATTCACAGTAAGAGCATAAAAACAGATGGGTCTAATCAGATAGCTTTCTCTTTTACATCAGTAAAAGTGGACCATAAACTTCTGCTTTGAGCAATTGAGAAGTAATGGGACCGTTTACAGGGACTCAGGAAATGAGCGGATTTTGAGGGTCTGTTTATCACAGTTCACACAGGCTCCCAGGCTTATTAACCTCATCTAGGAAACCACTCACAGACCTGTCCAGCTTTTGTTTCCATTGTGATTTTACATTCCCCTCAGGTTGACAACAGAGATTAATCTTCCAACACAATAGGGTTTAGTGTGGAGCACAAGATCCTGGGCTGAGTTTGAAAGATAGGTTGGGAACGTGGGTGGATGTTAGTGTATTGCACATGTAGGACTATTTAAGAGGAGAGCACAGCCAATCAAGTTCTGAGCCCCAGTTCAGCCCTTCGAAGCAGAGACAGGACATACTTCCTGTTCCTTGTTTCTCTAATGTACTTGGCATGAGATGGTAGGGAGTGTCCGTGGAGCCTGCAAACCTGTTCACCTAGTCAAGCTTCCTCATCTGTGTTTCTGCCATTGCTACGAAAGTGTCCCTTTGCAGCCTGCCACTCCTCCGTGAACATGAAGCAGGCTGAGCCCCAAACGCGGAGAGAAGAATACAGATGGGCCCCCAACTTGAGGCACAGCTTGAGGTACAGCCTAGACCCACTGATGGGCATCCAACCTACTGAACGACGAGAATAAAATGATGTTTTCCACTGCATGGGACTCAACTGTGGAATGAGGAGTTGGATAGCATTACTGTGGAGGTGGCTGGCTGTAGTCTTGTGTGCCAGAAGCTTTCACGGAGATCGTGTGTGGCCCGGCCCGGCCCGGTGTGAGAGTTCCAGCGAAGGGAAGCGAGCATGGGCAGGGAGGAAAAGTTGCTTCTGCTTCCTCTGCTGCCGCAGTTGGCTTCACCTCCGTCACCGCTGCCATGCTTTCTAGGTCACTCAGTTACTCCACACTCTCCTGCATTGAGTCAGGCTGGAGGAGTGCGCACAGCTTCAGGCTGCGTTTCGGGAGAGTAGACTGCTTCCCCAAGTGTTACAGCTCTTGGAACAAAAGGCTCAGATGACGGAGTAGTTCTTGCACACCTTTAATTCCCTGGATAGGGTTTACATACAGTTTTGGGGGTGTTTCAGGGGTCGACAGCAAATACTTCTCATTGGTTTGGGCTGAGAGCTTGGGGAATCCTTATTTGCATGTAAGAAGGCTTGGCACACACCTCTCCTGCCAGGGGGCCTTGAAGGGCTGTGACTGAAACAGGAGCCAGGGGCCCAGGAGGAGTGGTCGAATACCTTCTGTCCCATGCAGGCAGAAATTACCACCCACCATGTCTCCAGGATTCCAGACCTCTTGCTCCACCAGGATAAGGTTGCCTGCATAGACTACCGCCCCTGCCTACCTCAACCATGGTTCCCACACCTGCCACTCCCCAAAACTCATCAAGTATTGACTAAGAAGAGGAAGAGGCTTAAATTTGTTAGATTCAGGATGTGAGTAGAAAAGATGGTCAGATAAGTGAGAGAACTCTCAGAAATGTAGTGGTGAACTCGTGGCTGGAAGTTGAGTATCTAGGTGGTGGGTTGCCAGTTAGCTTAGCCTATCAATAAGTAAGATGTACTGTCCCCTGTGGGATGCTTTTTGTGGTAACATTGGTACTATGGTTAGGATGAGAGATCTTCCTAAAAGGCTCATGGGTTGGAGGCTGGAGAGATGGCTCTAGTTTTAGCAGTTCTAGTACCCACAAGGTAGAAACAAAGGTCTCTAACTTTCTAGTACATGAGAACCCAGTGCCCTGTTGGCCTCTATGGGCACTGCACACAAGTGGTGCACATAAAGTCATGTAAATACACTTGCAGACACCTAAAGAGGGAGTAAAAAGTGTAGAAAACAGTTCCAGCACAGCGAGGTTCAGAGATGGATCTTTGGGATAGTGACTCCATTGTGAGGGATCTCAGTTTGCCAATGGCTGATCCACCAAAAGAGGCACACTCTCATGTATTATTAATGAGGATGGGAATTAGGAGATGGAGCTTCAGAGTGGAAGCAAGACCACTGGAAAATGGCCCACAAGATAATCCTTGTGCCCTGCCTCTCAGTCTCTTATCTTTCCCTGTTTCCTGGCTGTAGTGAGTGTTGTGATCATAAAAAGATAAAGAACTATAAGAATATGTTCTATGGGGGTGTGGTGAGGTATGGTGGTGGGCGGGCCCATGCCAAGGCATCCCTTCTGCCTGAGAGACTAGCCACATGACGGTATAGTATAGAATAGAGTTTATTCAGGGAATGGGGAGGGGAGTTAAGAGAGTTAAGAGGCAGAGAGAAGGAGAGAGTGGAGGAGTAGAGGCCAGCCATGACCACATGGAGAGAGGGGGAAGGAAATGGGGAGAGAAGAGGAGCATCCAACACTGAGTCTGGCTTTTCCAGGTGGATCTGAAAGATGTTCTAGCTGTGGATCTCCAGTATTTAATGCCCCCGCCTCAGCTGAAAATGGAGTTTACTTCCTGTGGCTGTAACAAAACAGCTGTGAGCTCACATCTCAATCTACAGCCATGAGGCAGAAAGCAAGAGCATAAGGAATAGCCTGAGTCTTTTGAAACCTCAAAGTTAGGCCCCAGTGACACACCTCCTTCAGCAAGGCTGAACCTCCTACTCCTTCCCAAATAATTTCTCCAACTGGGGACCGAGTATTCAAATATATAACCCATGTGGGCCATTCTCATTCAAACCACCACAGAAGGGAAGTGGGTACTGGTCCTGAGAAGATGGCAGTTAGATGTGCCAAGGTGGCTCAGGCCTGGGCCTCATGGGAAGAAGCTGATGATGGTAAGAACTGGCAAATGCATGTGTCACAGCTTTGTCAGCCAGGAAGTTGTCATGCAGATTTAGAATACCTATGAGACATAAGCAAGAAGGTGGGGGTATAGCTCAGTGGTAGAGCATTTGACTGCAGATCAAGAGGTCCCTGGTTCAAATCCAGGTGCCCCCTTCCTTTTGGATGCCAGAGAGCAAAACATTAACAGAGAGTTAGACATTAACAGAGAGTCAAATAATGACTTTCATTGCCTTATCTAACCTTCCCAGTATGCCCCACTGAACTGTGTTCCCCTTGTGTTCTAAATTCTTCTAAGGTCTGGTTTGTGTTCTCTGGTAGAAGCCAACAAAGGGTTGTGAGGCCATCTGGGTCACATGCACTCACACTGTGGCACAACTGCCTTTTACGTCAGTAATCATGGGACTCACTCACTGTGGTGAGTCCAACCTAGAAGTTGACCTTCTTTTGGTAATTCTTCCTTATCATTCTCACAAGAAAGCTCATCCTAACCTCACTGTAGGGTGCTTCTTACTCTCAGCTTTTAATGGACTCTACTTACCCTCCCACCACATCTATGGAAATATTTTGGTCAATGGCTTTGTCTCCTATTTGTGCTAAAACTCTGAAAAGCAAGAACAATGTTTTAGTATTTCTATTTCTGTATCCTAGATGGTAGGGACCAGCGCCTGAGAGGATCTGTGAGTATGAGTGAATGAATAATTTGAATTAAGGAGCACCTCCTGAGGCTGTGGAGTATCTAGGCAATGTACATGATTCACTATAGACCTACTCCAACAGCTATTGTCCTGACTGCTGCATGGGGATTTGGAGGGAAAAAAATCATAGTAGGGCAACTTTACAGATGAAAGGCTTGTGCCCTCACAACACCCCAAGGCAGAGGGGCCTTGGGAACTAGGTAAGGTTGAGGAGGGAAGAACAGACTGCCATACAGAGAGCTTTCCAGTCCTCAGAACCTGTGGGGAAGCCAGTGGAGTGTTAGTACACAGTAGTCTGGGTCATGGATAGATAGATAATGAGAGACTATACCAAAATGGTCAGCGGTAGAGCATTTGTCCACAGATCAACAGGTCTCTGGTTCAAGTTTAGGTACCACCATTTTTTTCCACTCAGCATACAAAATATCTTGAGTCAGTGTTTATTTCTTCACATTGGTTTAGTATGGGTGGAGACAGGATCCTGCATCTGGTTAAGAAAGAGAATAGTGGCAAATGTGCTGATCAGGTGTGTTAGTCATGGCTGTCTAGAACAGACAGAACAGAGAATGTTTTTGTTTCTGCACACAGAGAGACTTTAACAAGCAGCTCACACAGCTGTAGGAAGGGAAGGTCTCATGCTTCAGAGCAACCCCATAACATGGAGACTGGGAAGAGGTGACATGACAGCCAGTAGGCTGATTGCCTTCCCCAGAGACCTCAAGTCTTTCCTCCTACAGCTTCAGCTGCTACAGGTGACCTACCCACTTCACAGAGAACAGTAGGACTTACTAAAGTCTACCAATTAAAATATAGGTCACAGCATAACATGCTTGGACAGACACCTCAGTTATGCTGGGCCAAACATCTATGCATTGTGTCCTCTCCAAGAGGGCCATATAAAATTATCTAATGCAACAAGTAATTGACTTAAGTTCTTTCCATCATGGGCTCGTAAATAAGATTCTGAGTGCTGAGTAAGTCATAAAGAGATGGGTGGTTTTGGAATCATCCCAAGAGAGGCAGAGCTCAAGCACTAACAAAGGCCAGAGGCTGAGGCAAGTATTTACTGAGCAGCTCAGTATGTTGTTGACACCCCGCTTCCCTTGAGTCCTGCAAACTTCATGAATCTAGGCCATCCATTTTCTATGTTGAGGACATCTATAACTTGATGGTTTCCACTTCCTTGTTGAAAAAGCAATAGCTAAGAAAGTGTGGAACTTCCAGGGTGGCAATGTGGATTTATGAGAGCACTGGAACAACACAAGTCTTAAACCACATCAACAGCTCTATGTAATTGCCACTGTCAGCCAAGCCAGCCTCTTCTGTCTGGAAGCCAGCCAGGGGCACTGGGGACTTGCTCTGGGGACTTGCTCTGCAGTGGGAGATTGCCCTCATGCTCACACCTGGAGACCACAGCCAGAGCTCAGATGACTCTACTCCAGATGTTCTCTTCTCCAACCTCTGTGAGCTGCAGACATTCCAAAACCACTTTAACCAGTTAACCGACAGCAGCAAATTATAGAGAGCATGTGTAGAGGGGCAGTTTTTTTTTTTTTTTTTTTACAAATTTTATGAAGTTAGAAGAGTATAAATTTAAATAAGTCTGATCAGTTTTTATAGCAACACAATAGAGCTATTGGTTGCTCTTCTATTTAAAATGTCACATCTGGAATAATTTAAAAACCTGTTGCTCAGACCTGCATCCACAGTGGTCAATTCAAATGTAGCTCAGATAGGAGGGATTTCCTAGCATAGTGTAGAACGCATCCTTAGACTGTAAGGATGGGAAAGCCAGGGGATAGATGGTTGACTGTGACTTGCTCATCTAACCAACAGTAGTGATTCCCTTCAGTCCCATACTTGAATGATTTTAAAGCCTGGGCTCATTGATGACTGAAGAATCAAAGGGAAAAAAAAAGCAGTTGCAATATTCAGCCATGTGCTATAGAGTTTTAGATTTTCCCATCAGAATCCCCCAAAGCCTTCTACAGCTGTTTACCCAACAACTGTTCTAGAGATGCCTGCATTGTGTTGTCCAGTTCTCTGAGGAACCTCAGAACACCCTGTAAGAAGACCCAGCATTCTGCATTTTCTGTCTTAACGCCCCTCTGAGAGAGGAGTTGGAAGACTACGTTGGCTACTTTGGGGTGTTGTTCTTGAGTTTTCTGTCCCTGTGGGGTTAGTGGGTCTCTGACAGATGGAGATACCATGTGACATCTCTGACCACTTTGGTAGTGAACCAATTAAATGAACTCCTTCTTCTGTGAGAGTATATAATTCCTTTAGCAACACTCAGCCTAGGACTGTTACTTTGCTTGGTCTTGACATCACTGCTTGCTCTCATTTCCTTCTATATGCGGCTGTGCCTGCTCAGGAGCTGTCCATGGTCTTCTGGGATGGTGCGTATTGCCCAAGTGAGGAAGGAGATTTTAAGATATTGTCTGTTGATGTTTGGCATCACTTCTATGCTGTATTAGTTACTTTCGTGTCACTGTCTTAACTATTTTATCTGACAAAACTAACTTATGGGGTGGAGTACTTATTTGGTATCATGGATTCAGTTCTTCATGGTGGGGAAGGCATGGCAGAGTTCATGCACACAGGAGCACATGACAGACCCTTCACAGCAGGGTGAAGCAGAAAACAGACAGCAAGAAAGGGCCAGAACAGGTGTAAACTCCAAAGGCTCACCCCTAGTGACCTACTTCTGTCAACTAGACCCCATATCTTAAAGGCCCTAAAACCAGTGCCACCAGCTGTCGACCAAGTATTCAGATAATGAGCTCATGGAGGACAATTAAGATTCCAACCATAACATTCAACCCCTGGCCCCAAAGATTCAGGGCCATTGTATAATGCAAAGTGCCTTTTCCAAGTTCAAGACTCAAAGTCTTAATGACTCTAATTCTATTCATGAGTCCAAGTCCAGGTGCAATATCACAACTGTCTCTATAAAATTAAAAAAAAAACATTAGTATGTTTCTAATACACAACTGCACAAAGCAAACACTGTAATTTCAGAAGGGAGGGGATGGCAAGCCCCAAACTGCACAGGGCCAATGGTAAATACCATGGTTCCATATTCAGCATCTAGGGCACATGTTGTCAACCTCAGAGCTACAATAGGCTCCAGTAGGCTCCTCTTCCCAAGCGTAACCTTGATTTTAGAGCATGAATGGCCTCTCCAGGGCCAGCTCTGCTCTGTGTCTGCAGGCTTGGAAGACATCCGATGTTCCAGATGATCTAATATCCTAATGTCTCCATTGCAGCTCAGGCTTTATCTTCATGGCTTCACACATCAGCTTCTCAGAGATCTGACCACGCTAAATATTGTCTAGTTACGAAGGCAAAATTCATCTTTCCTTAAAAAAATATGGGTGCAAATTTCCATGACCCCATAACCCTTACCTTCTGCATGCTTGAAATAATTAGAACCGTGGATGATGTCAAATTTTGCTGCCAGCTTGAGCAGCAGCTGGGTTCCTAGGATGAGAATCTTCTGAGTCTCCTCAGCTGAACCAGGAGAGCTCACCCTTAGGCAGTTTCTTACCAGCAGGACACCACATGGCTTTCTCTCTTCAAAGGAAAAATCTTCCCAGGGGGTCTTCAGTTTTATACCTTGAAAGCTGTGAGCAGCAGGGTCTTGCCTAGCAGCCACCTTTCCTGTAGTTTTAGTACAAAGCATATGCTTTCTTCTTTACATAAAACTATCTTATTTATGCTTTGACAAGTTTATGCATGCTTAGAATGTATTTTGATATCTTCCATTTCCAATTCCCCCAAGACCACCCCAACACATCCCTTTCCTAACTTCATGCCCCTTTCTTTGTTTTCACAGTAACTCATAGTCTAGATAGTATTCTCTGGATGCAAATGGGTGTGTGTGATCATCTACTAGAAAATGGGCAACCTACCGTTGCCACAGCAACAAGGAAAAGTAACTCTCCCTCATTTCTGAGGAAGGGAGCCTGCTCCCTGTTTTGGGGACAGGCTGGTGAGGTTCTTCTGACTCAGGCCTGGAAGCTTTGCAGAGCAGCTTTCCTGAAGTGGCAATACTGGTTACAAAGGAACTGAGAGTGGTTTCAGAGGTGAAACATATTAATTAAACTTTACAGTAGCAGGTGGGTGTGCAGATCATTGGTAGAGCATATGACTGAACATCAAGAGGTGTCTGGTTCAAATCCAGATGTCCCATATTTATGTCTAGTTTTTCCCTTTCTTTAAAAAAAGTGTGAACTTCAAGTTCTCCTTTCTAGCAGCTATCATGATAAACATCATGGCCCTTTCTAGAACCAGCAAATGGTGGGAATAACTATAATGACTTTTTTGTTCATCACTTTTTTTCCTACTGTGCAAAATACAACTTAAGAAGGAAAGATTTATTTGGGCCTATTGTTTTGGTCCATCACACTGAGGCAGAGTTGATGGCAGTAGGAACATCAGGGAAAACTCGGAAGCAGGAAGCAGGAAGCAGAAAGAGTGGACTTGGAGATAGGGGCAGACTATAACCTTCAAGCCACCACCCAGTTGCTGTGACTGCCAGCTAGGGATTGTGTATCAAAAGTCTCACAACCTTGCAGAGCAGTTCTACCATCTGAGGACTAAGTGTTGAAACCTATGATTGATGACCCGGGAGGATCCACTGAGCCATAGGCCCAGAAGTTACCTTGCCGCTGAATTCTCAAGGCTGCCCACCCAATTCAGTCATGGAAACCGCCAGCATCCCTGAAACCGCCAGCACTCCTGAGGCCACGGGGACAGGCAAGTACATTGCCTCAACACAGAGACTGGACGGGGCGTGGCGCAAGCAGCGGAGGGTCAAAGAAGGATACGTGCCCCAAGAGGAGGTCCTAGTCTATGAAAACAAGTATGTGAAGTTTTTCAAGAGTAAACCAGAACTTCCTCCAGGGCTAAGCCCTGAGGCCACCACACCGGTCACCCCATCCAGACCTGAAGGTGGTGAAGCAGGCCTCTCCAAGACAGTAAACACAACCTGAAGAGGAAGGAGAAGAGGAGGCAGCAGCAGGAGAAAGACGTAGAGGCCTTGAGCAGGATTCTTGATAAGGTGTCTCTAGGAGACACAGCCCAGACGCGTAGTGCTCTCCACTGCCCCCGGCCACGCCTCTAGCTGCCGCTGATCCCTCCAACTCTGCTGCCACCACAGAGAAAGCCAAGAAGATCAAGAACCTGAGGAAGAAGCTTTGACAGGTGGAGGGGCTTCAGCAGCGCATCCAGGCCGGGGAGGTCAGCCGGCCCAGCAGAGAACAGCTGGAGAAGCTGGCTCGACGGACGGTTCTGAAGAAGGAGCTGGAATACTTGGAGTTGGGCCTGTGAGGCTTCAGGAGTAGGGGAGCGGACTGCAGAACAAACCATGGGGTGCTCTGGGGTCCAGGGAGTGTGGGCCGCAGCAGTCAGGAGGGGCACCCCCATACTGGCTCTCCTCCACCTCCGGTGGCCGGACTCCGTCCTCCAGAGCCTCGGCTCTCCTTCATCCCTTCCCCTTCTCAGCTCCTGTTTTTGGACTTTCCCCTTCCATCCCAGTGTTCACAATCTGAGTGCCGACCTGAGGTACCTCTGCTGCTTATCTGGGTGTTTTGTTGAAAAGGAAACCCGGGGGGTGGGTGGGAGTCTGAGATCTGAGGATGAGGGTACAAGAAGTACCCACATTTTGGAGTCTTGGTTCCTGTT
>NW_022196903.1:43011270-43016484 GCF_008632895.1 Mastomys coucha
CCCCCCCCGCCCCCTTTTTTTTTTTAAAGAAAGTAAGAATAAATTCAAGTAGACGATAAAAAATAATGAAAAGAAACTTATGATAAATCCACAGAACCTGACGTTCTGCCCCTGCCTCCCACAGGCTTGTGGTCAGGTGACAATATAAAGAACATTCAGTCCAATTTCAAGAGTCCTCACAATCTTAACAGGCCCAACAAGTCTAAAGTCACTTCTGAGATCCAAGACAAACTCTTGGCTGTAAATCAAACGCAGGTTATGTAGTTCTGCCGTACCATGGCACAGAGTAAACATTCACATTCTTAAAGGAAGGAAGAGGCAGACAGCACAGAAACGCTGGGTCAAAGGAGGAGGCCAGCCATATCGTCGCTCGATGTCTGCTTGGTGCAGTCACAGATCCTTCAGCATGTTTTGTCCTGCTGTGGAGCCAGAGTTTTGCCAGAAGAGTCCTCAGCCCTACCTCAGGGGCCGTACAGCTTATTCCTGAAGCCTCCTTACAGCCAAGGATGGTGATGTCCTCCTGAAAGGGACCAGAGGTCTGACGTAAAGCCTGCAGCCATTTTGGTCAAATACCTGCTCTGGTGTTGAGCAGATCTGTGGGGACTCAGCTAAGGCCACAAACTTGGCCAGAGGGTGAGGGGAGAAGACCATGGAGGAGCAGATGGGTTAAAGATTCTGAAACTCCATTTACTGGTTCTGTGTTGGGATCCCAGACAGTATTAAGGAAGAGAAACATCAGATCAGATAAAGGGGGCTTTGGGAGAATCTCCTCGACGATCAGAGAAGAGGAAACTTGCATCCATAGTGAAGGCTACCCGAGACCAAAGGGAACCTAGGACCATATGGAAACCACAATATTTAATAGTCTTAGAATGAAGGAGGCTACCTGGTTATTAGTGCTAATGCCAAGGTATATCAGGAAGGGGGTATAGCTCAGGGGTAGAGCATTTGACTGCAGATCAAGAGGTCCCTGGTTCAAATCCAGGTGCCCCCTAATAATTGTGTCTTTTTAGCCATCGAGTCAGCTATGCCCCCTCACTCTTCTAATCCTGAGAGACAAGAAGTAGACAAGGACAGTCCTGTGAGGGACAGACCCAGGAGGCCCTTGTGCTGTGTTTTTCCCTGTCTTGTAGCCTGAGCCTGACCTTGATGGTCTATGCAGCTGTCTGGCAAGCAGAACCTTACAGAGTGGCCATTATCTCTCTTCCATCCGCCAGTGCCAAGACCTGTCTATCATGAAAAAACCACATCCAGTGAGACTTTCCAACATCAAGACCTCTGTTATATGAATTTGAACAAGCAGCAGTGAGGCTGTGGTAACCTCCAGGTACACCTTGTAGGTAAGATGCACATTACAGATGGCTTGAGGGGCCCAGGCATGCATGCAGCAGCAGCGGGGAGTCTTCTTAGTTGAGAAACCCCTTGGGAACTACATTTGGATCCTAAAGCAACCCAGTCCCTGTTCTTCCAAGGGTGCTGACCTGCTAAAATGAGGCCTCCTGAGATTGGTTACCAGGCTTGGCATCAGGGTCTCCACAAGTTCGGCCCAGGAGGACCAGTGACAAGAATCTGGCCTTAGGATAAAGAGAAAGCTAGAAGATAGATAAAGAGCACAATTCCAGCCACTGGTCTAAAAGGTGATACCAGCGTGAATAGAGTCCAGAATGGAAGCAGCAGGAAGTCATGCCATGCCATGCCAGCAGGAGATGACTCCAAAGATAGTGTACACCCCTTCTGGATACAGGAAGAGCATGCGCTAGGCAGGACATAGGAGGCCTCCCCTGCTCACTTGAAGGGTCAGGAGGCAGCTAGTGACCGGAAGAGGAGTGGTTTGCATGCAGAGGGTAGGTCACAATATAGGGCCTAAGCATCGATAAGCAGAACTAAGGGTTGCCGGAAGCCCATGGTGATTAAATAGCACCAGTGACAGAACATGCTTGAAGTGAGCTTCATCTCGATGGAAGAGCATTTGACTACTGGTCAGGAGGTTCATGATAGAAGTCAAGGACAGTTGTGCATGTGTGTGTGCCTGCCTACCTTGCCAGCCTGCCTGCCAGCGAGCCTGCCAGCCTGCCTGCCAGCCTGCCTGCCAGCCTGCCTGCCTGTCTGTGTCCTTTAGGGTATAACGAGACTAGTACTAACTAAACTTGGAGTCTTTTGGGCCATTTCGTAAGAAGACCCAGCTCATCAAGCTTTAGAGATTTGAACAGCAGTTGTAGCCAGCAGGTTGTGTTGAGGCTGGGTTGGTGAAGAATGCCCAAACTGGGATTCATTCTCAACCCTGTTTTTAATAGGGTATGTTTCAACATGTCTCATAATTATGACCTTTTTTGAAGTCTACACTATGGGGCATCAAACAAACTTGGAGGCTTCCAGTTCCCACTGGGATCATGGGAAGATCTTGTTAAAAACAAAACAAAAAACCCCACCACCACCAAAGAAGTCTTTGCCCTACTCAGAGGCAGGAGCTATGAGATGAGGCCTGTAAACCTTTACTCCTATGCAGGCATGCCCTTTGTGATCAGCATCTCCTTAATTTGAAACTATGATGGATGTCCCAGTAGGACAGCCATGTCTCACATTCATCTGCAAGTCTTCCAAGGAAACAACTTCAGTGTTCCCATAATGTCTGCAGCTGTGGGCTGCTGCATATAGAAAATTCAAGGCATTAGCAGGGTCTTTAAGTTGCCATTAGATAGTGAGATGAGCTTTTAAGGACAGATCAAAACTTTAACTCGGGTCTTCTTGTTTCTAGTTATTGATCTGGGGGTACGACCCTGTTTTTCTTTTCTTGCCCATGATTCTTGACCTGCTAGCACGCAGGGCAGAAGGAAAGAGACCAAGAAGTTCAGGTCAATGCTGTAAGAACCCCTAGGTGACTTCCATCACTACCTCACCCTGGGTGTTTGTCCTAGAGAGCCTCCTAGAATCCTGTCCTTCCCCTGTTCCCAGGTCTGGGCAGGGGAAGGCGTAAGTGCATGTGGCCAGTAATCTGCAGTAGCCCAGGGAAGGTTCTCTAGAGTTGGGATACAGATCCAAGGCCCAGGGTCTCTGACATACAGCCTGGCATCGTGGAATCATAAACCCGGGAGCCACTCCATTGCAAGGGGCATGATGCTCAAGCTCAGGAGGCAGGAGAAGAGATGACCAGCTTCATCTGTGGATCACCAGCATCTCTCTGGGAGATTTTAAACAACCCCAGAGTAAAACATGAGGGCTAGCAGAAACAAGGGTGCATGTCTTACAGCTTCTAACAGGTGCATTACGTCATCTGAGTGACATTAGGCCGGGGCTTCTACTGTGAATTAGAGTCTGATGTGCTTCATTGTCGTTTTCCAGGGCTCCTGACCTACAAGGAAAACAATTCAGTGACAAAAAGTAGGGGGCACCTGGATTTGAACCAGGGACCTCTTGATCTGCAGTCAAATGCTCTACCCCTGAGCTATACCCCCATTTGTATATAGCTTCTTGTTAGTATCTTTTTATCTGTGGCATTGCACCCAGCCTTCCTGTGGGGTCATATTCCACTGTGGCCTCCCTGTTTTCTAGAAACTAGCAATCACTCTTCACTACAGGCTGCCTTCCCTTTTCTTCAACTTTAACCTGTCCCACTCAGTGCCCCATCCCTCAGAGTGTGGTGAGGGCACCGGCCTTGCAACTGGAAAAGACGCCTCACTGTCAAGAGTCCTTAAAGTCATGCACTGGTCAGGACAAGAACTGTTCATCCTGGTTTTCAAAGCAAACTGACACTGAGCACAGAAGAGACTTTTCCAAACTCCAAGGCTTTGGGGAGGTATTCCTGTTTCACTTGGGCATTCATTCACTCAGCAAACATGGAGCTTGTCACATGTCAGTCCCTGCCCATGTTGTGGACACAGGGACGAGGAAGACATTTCTTTCTCTCAGGACAGAGTTTCTAGATGAATGACTGAAGAAGTCAGTCTTTAGACTGATGAGGATATTCAGGCAGAAGACTTACCTACTGATTGGCTGACAGAAAGATTATGTATAGCTATTGATGTGATTAAGGTCTAAGTTGTCCCAGTGCTCTCATAGATCCACAATGCTATCCCTCAAGTTCAATTCTTTCTTAACCACTGACCTATTTTCAGCAAGAAAATAGGACACTATAGATGCCATTTGACACAGAAGCCAGGTAGCTGAGAATCAGCCTTTGCTCTCTCTTTTGGCTGCTTCTGATCTGCAGTAACTGGAGGCCAGAGAGTCTAACATTTCAGCCAGAAAGGGCTCCGTGTTTTACCCTTCTTAAGGGCCAGAGCATGCAGTGTGACATTCAAGCATATCTGTGTTGAATTAGCAGGTACTGGTGGTGCTCTCCAGAAACTGCATAGTGGTCTAGGGGAACTGAGGGCCAGTGTCACTCAGCTCTGGAAGAACTGGGAGTCTTCATTCCGTCCCTAGAGCCTATTGGATTGTGGTGGTTTGAATGTGAATGGCTCCCATAGGCTTATGTGTTTGAATGCTTGGTCCCTAGCTAGTGGAACTGTTTGGGAAGGATTTGGAGGCAGGGCCTTAGTGAAGTAAATGTACCCTTGTTGGGGAGGTATGCCACTGGGAGTGGGCTTTGGTTTTACAAGCTCACACCAGGCACAGCTACCCCACCCCTGTACCCTGCTTTCAACCCTCAGATCAGATATGAGCTTCTAAACTACTACTCAAGTGTCATGCCTGCCGCTGTGTTCCCCATGGACTCATAGAGGGTCATGGATTTGCTGTCTCTGAAACTGTAAGCAAGCCCCTCATTAAATGCTTCTTTTTATAAGTTGCTAGGCCATGGTGTCTCTTCACAGCAATAGAACAGAAACTACCATCTTTGGGCCCAATGAGGCCAGATGACCAGCCTCACTTTATGTACTTTCCTGAGAATCCTTCTTGTTACCAAACTTGATTCTAGCAGCAGCACTTTGTTTAAATAAAAGCCTATCTGTGAATAAGAAACATGGAAGGCCATCATTGGAAGAATGACAAAGACCTCAAGATGATGCAGGAAAAGAAACAAGACCTAAGGAAACATGGAACCAGGACTTCAGCCAGCCTTATTGCCCATCAGAATAATACAATGACCACTGGCCTCAGCGTCTAGCCTGGTGCCTGGGTCAGCTAGCTCCAGGATGTTTCCAAATCTCTCCACCTCTCTGTGTAACTTACTCAACATTAACAACCTTATTCTTTTTTTTTTTTTTAACTTTTATT
>NW_022196903.1:43016901-43027908 GCF_008632895.1 Mastomys coucha
ATGACCCTCACATCACCAAAGGATTTTACCTCCATTGTAGCTAAGATGAGAGTTGACAGTTCTGCTGCGCCGAGGAATGAATTGTAGGCACCATTTTTGGATACAGACTTCCTGCTATGGTCAAAACTATTTGACTTGAGTGAGTGACTTTATTCTCAGCCCACAGAGAACAGGTTACATTCATTTAAGAAATGGTGTGTGTATTAAGATGGTCTATCCATAACGTCATTCACCAACTAACAGCTATATTCTTGAGGCACAGCACTGATAAGCTTGAGTACTCTCTGTTGTGCTGAATAATTCATGCTGCCAGTTGGTGAGGCTGTAATGTACCAGATGGTGTTGTGAAGGCATTTTTTTGTTGGTGTCCAAATTTCAGTCGCAAGATTTTAAGCAAAGTCCATTAGCCCCTGTAAAGCAGGTGGACCTACAGAATCAGGTAAAGAAAGGCCTGGGAAGAAAGAGTGATATCCCCAAAGGATTTGACCTCACATATTCTTTAGATTCTGGCTACCATGTTACCTCTTCCAAGTCTTTATCCTATATTCCGCCCTGCAGAAATCAGACGTTTCTACTCCTCAACTGTAAAAGTATTTCTTAGAATTTGTGTGAGTATACAACGCCTACAATTTACACACACCGTCTGTCGATTCAGTTTTCTCTGCACAGCCATGACCAATGTGCCAAGTTCAAACATCTGTCACTGTTGTCTTCCTTAACCAGAGGCAAGACTCTGCCTCCACCAGAACTGAACCAATGAAAAGTAGCTTCAGGCCTTCAAGATTGACCGACTTTCAAAAGACTGGGGCTTTCCTGAAGGGCATACAACTGTCTCAGTGTTCATGGGGAGAAAATTAGGGGGCACCCGGATTTGAACCGGGGACCTCTTGATCTGCAGTCAAATGCTCTACCCCTGAGCTATACCCCCATCTGCTTATACATGTCTAATAAACATTCTAAACCTTCATGGCCATTCCCTGACTCACCATCTGGCATGCATACTTACTAGTCTTTTGCCATCATCTGCTTCCTCCTAGGATGCCCAGCCCTGGGCTGCCTTTGTTGACTTCACTGCCACTTCCTCCTGGCAATCATCATCCTGCCCTCGTTCCCAGTTGAGACAAAGGTATTAAGCCCTGGAGGTCTGTGCTAGAGTATCTTTCAGACTCACCTAGAAGACTCAGATGTAGAGGTGTGGATGCTCAACTGAAATCTGGAGATAAATGGGGGCAGGGCAAGAGAAAATCATATATTAGCACCTACCTAAGAACTAAGCCAGAGTCTCTGGGAAGAGACAAGAGGATGACCTGTATCTTAGACAAGCTCAGTGGATGCCTCTGGCTCACTGTCAGTTTGAAACTTGTAATTTAATCTGTTTCCTTCTGTTGTGTACATGTAGGGAAAATAACATTGTTAAAATCATGCCCAAACAAAACCCCTGAACACAGACCAGACCATACACAGAATCCACATTTAAGGTAAAGGGCCTCTGCCCCAAACACCCCAGGGCAGAGCATCCCTGGCTTCCTTCCTCTCTTATTTCCTATTTTCAGAGAGCTTCAGATGCTCTCATCTGACTTACACACTCCCTGCTTTCACTGTTGGGATTCACATCACTGTGCTGTGCTTTGCACACAAAGACCCACATGCATTGTGAGGCTTCCACACAAAAAGCCAGATAGTCACAATGGCTTCTTTACGGATGGTTCTCTACTTAACCTTGAACTTAACACTGTCCTTCCCATTGACCCATCCTAGCTCATATGTTTTGGGGTATCCACTAAAAAAGACCACTTGGACATGGGTTTAAGGCAATAGAAAGTCCTTATTAACCAGCTAATGACTACACTGGGTGTTCAGGACCTCAGGATAGCCCCAAGCCTCTCTTGGGATGAGTTTTTAAGCACAAAAACACATGTTCTAGGTTGACATAATTCAGTTAACAAGAAGAGCTGGCCAGAAGCAGAACTACAGAAGCCAACAAGCAAGGCTAGTACGTTTAGAGTCTTAGTTATGTTTTTACTTCTGTGAACAGACACCATGACCAAGGCAACTCTTATAAGGAAAACATTTAATTGGGGCTGGCTTACAGGTTCAGAGGCTCTATCCATTATCATCAAGGCAGGAGCATGGCAGTATCCAGGCAGGCATGGTGTGGGAGGAGCTGAGAGTTCTACATCTTCATTCAAAAGAAGCCAGGAGCAGACTATCCCCTATGTGGCTTGGAGGAGGGTCTCAAAGCCCACCCCCACAGTAACACATTTCCTCCAACAAGGCCACAGCTACTCCAATAAGGCCATGGCTCCTAATAGTCCCACTCCCTGGGCCAAGCATATTGAAACCACCACAGATACTTTCCCATAACTGTGGGCTTTGATGGATTAGACCTTTGTTTTTGTTTTGGCAGGTGGTGCTGTCTGCATGCTGAGTTTTATGGCCTGAAGGATACTTTCATCATAGAAGGTCTAGAAGACTGTTATACTTATAGAAATCAGTCCTGGCCAGCACGCTGGCCTCCTCCTCAGGACCTTGTGGAGCCTTAGTTTGGAGAACTACTGTGCAGAGATAAAGCCTTGCTCTCTCCTTTCTTCCTGGAGTCTTGTCTACTTTAAAGGTTCTCCTGTTCTCTGCCTCACTCTGGCTTCACACATCCTTAGGGATTTGTTGCCTATGTCTGTTCTTGACTCTCTAATGTACTATACGTCTTCTCATTCTTACACTATAAAAATTGATCAATCAATTCCAACTGATTAGACATGTGTGGTAGCATGTGATTTGAATGAGATTGGCCCCCACAGGTTCAGTTCATATGTTTGCATGCTTAGCCCACAGCTGATGAACTGTTTGGAAGGACTAGGAGATGTCACTTTGTTGGAGGAGGTGTGGCACTAGAGGTGTACTTTGAGGTTTTGAAAGCCCACACCAGGCTCAGTCTCTCTCTGTGTCTCTCTCTCTATGTCTCTGTCTGTCTGTCTCTCTGTCTCTGTCTCTTTCTTTCTCTGTCTCTGTCTTCTCTCTCTCTCCCCCTCTCTTTTCTGGCAATCGGGATGCAGCTCTCAGCTACTTCTCTTAGAACCATGCCTACCTGTGAGCTTCTGTGTTCCCTGCCATTATGATAATGGACTAACCAACCCTCTGAAACTGTAAGCCAGGCCCCAGTTAAATACTTGCTTTTATAAGAGTTGCCTTGGATGTTTTGTCTCTTCACAGCAACAGAACAGTGACTGACAGAACATGCTATTTCCAACCATGAGTTTGCTATCCTATGCCCCACAGTGGTCCCTCCTATGTCTGAGAATTTCACTTATACCCTGCATACATATTCTGAATTCTTTGGATCAAGTAAAATCCAATCCTCTTTCCCATAAGTTGGTTTTGGTCATGATATTTTATCACAGAAAGAAAAATAACTGATACACTTGGTGAACAAGGGAGATTGTACAGAGATCTTGATGTGGTTAAGACCTAAGTGCCCCAGTGCTCTCATCAATCCACTCCTGAATTTGTATTCTTTCTTAGCCATTCACTTGGTTTAAGCAAGGAAATCATGGAAGCCAAAGATTCTCCTGGTGTGGAGGCCTGGTGATCCTGGCACCAGCTTTTTTTCTCCTTTTCAGGCATTTCACTAATTCAGGCACCTTGGACTAATGGAAACACAGAGGCAGTGGTTAGCAGGAGTGTGAGGAAGTCAAGGCAGAGCAGAGAAGCATGAAAACCCATCCAGGTTCATGAAATTCCAGGCCCCTGAGAGAAGCCACAGGCCAGGAATTCAATCAGCAAAATTAAGAAATCACTGGGACATCACAATGAATATCAGCCTCAGCTTCTAGCCCTCTGGTGTTGCTGGACCTCTGTCACTTCCAGGATGATTCTTGCCTCTCTGTGTGGCTTACCCAGCATTCATAGGCCTACCCAAGAGCATGGCATTGGCCAGGATTATGATGATACCTTTTGCTGGGTGATGGTGGCACATACCTTTAATCCCAGCCCTTGGGAGGCAGAGTTAGGCAGAGCTCTGACTTTGAGGCCAGCCTGGTCTATAAAGTGGTTCTAGGACAGCCAGGACTACACAGAGAAAGCATATCTCAAAACACAAACAAAAAAATATGATAGCTTTTGTGCTAGATAAGTTTGTGAGACCATGGTGAGGCCATGGTGCTAAATATCTTAGCTAAACACATGAATGTTAGCTGTGAAGGCACATTTGGGTTGTGAGCCATATTTCAATCAGTAGACTTTGAGTAAAACCATGTACCCTCCACAATGCGAATAAGCCTCCCACACCTTTTCTAAACCCAGGAGGAAAGACTCATGTCTCTGGGGTAAAAAGGATTTGGCTTATAGTTACATGTAACTCCATCTGCTAAGTCATCTCTCCCTGTGTCCATCCTGCAGACATCAAAATTAAGAAGTTTGATACAGGGCTGAAGAACTACCAGGACTGAGCCAGCACAGAACTGTCCTCTGGCCTTATGGACAGAACTCAGGCTATACGTAGAGGAGCATGGCTTTCTAGTAAAAGCCTGACCTTCCACCCCTCTCTCTGTCTTAGAGGGTGGGTCAGTGTAGGAAAAACAGCATTGTGACCTTTAAGGGAAAAGGGCGGGGCACCTGGATTTGAACTGGTGTTCTGTTGTGATCTGTAGTCAAATGTTCTCTACCTCTTAGCCATGCCTCCTACTTAGGTATAGCCACTCATTAGCACCTTTCATCCATGACACCATGCCAGAACTAGTTGTACACTTATACTTCAAGATCTCAGAATATTCTAGGCACTGGCAAGCTGTCTGTATTGCAGTCTGTCCTCCCTTCATCTCCTTGACCTTAACTATCCCTTTGAAGCCCTTCTGTCCTGAGGTGTGCTGAGGAAAGTATGCCCAACAGTGGCATTTCCTGCGCATCCACACTTGGTAGTCAGAACAGGAGCTGCTGGTATGGGGCCTTTTACGACCAGGAGCTGCTGGTATGGGGCCTTTTACAACTAACACATGCAGCCCAACACATAGCCCCATCATTCATTCACTGAACAACTGCTCATGGGACTTGTTAGGTATTTGTCTCTGCCATCCATGTTGAGTACATACAGACAAGTAAGATATTGTTCTTGTTATTCAGAGAGGCTTAGTTCAAATAAGAGACTAGTCCGTGAACCAAGTATATCTACAGAAGCTGCAGGAGCCTGTGCAGAGGCCACCAGGAGTGAAGAGTATGCAAAGCATCTTGGGAATCTGGCAAGGCTTCAAAAAAAAATGATAAGAGAGATGGCAAGGGGGAGGAGCTGTTCCCTTTACCCGAGAAGCCTCCCATGGGATGGATTTCCTGCAGCAAATGGTCCTCAAGGTCATAGGCCTTGCCACAGTTTGAGTGACTGCGACCTGCATGTGCCTCATAGCCAACAGTCTGTTGGCCCCTTTGAGAGATTAGGATACAGTCTTGGCCTGAGCAGAACCCAAAGCACAAGAGAAACACACTCCAGTCCCTACCAAGGGAACAGTCTAACCCTATAGAGACAACCCTGGGTGTCACAATCCTGGCATGTACTCTTGCCAGTGTTTTGCTACCATCACTTCCTTTTATGAGGTCCATACCTGAGTCACCTCTGCATGCCTATCTGTGACCTCCTCTTGATCTTTCTGTCCATAGTTCCCAAGTGAGCAGGAGGATCAACTCCTGGAGGTCTATACTTACAATATCCTTAGACTCACCAGGGATCATTGTGGCAGAGGCGGGTAGGGCGGGGCAAAAACTAACAGTGTTGGCCTCTATCTGTGAACTCTGATTTAGAGTGTGTAGAAAAGGGTTCTCCGTGTGGACCAAAAAACGCTCAATGGATGACTCTGACCTCTGGACAGTTTAGAGACATTGGTTTAGTCTTCTTTCCATGATCTAGATGTGGAGGGAAAGTGATGATGGTAAAAATCGTGTCCAAGCAAAGCACACCTGACTCATGGCCAAATCATAAGCAGTGCTCATTTTCATGACAAAGGACCTCTGTACTGATTACCCAGGAAAAGAAAATAAATGACTCTGTTACCTCTCTTCTGCCCCTTGTACTTCCCATTTTCAGAATCCTTCAACAGGTCATACAGAATAAATACCCTGAAGAAAGGATTCAACCCTCATGGTAACAATGGAGTGGGAGTCAGAGAGGTCCTTGGCCCCAGGAGCATCACACACGATGGCAGTTGACAATATGTGTTAAGTATGCTAGAAAGGGTCGGGAGGTGACAGAGACTTGAACTATGGATGGCTTCATATGCAGACAACTGAATTATGCACCTTTGAAGACTTTGTACCTATGAAGGCTTTCCTAATTAGCCCATGCAATCTGCCTCAGTGCTTAGAGCTGGAGTCTTGTCTAACACCTGATAATGTGGTTCTCTCTCTACCTCACTCTCGCCCACTGGTACTCTCATATTTTTGGGATTTGAGATTTGTCTTCTATTTGTAACTCTCTGATTTTCTTCAAAATCTCTTATTTTCTAATTCTAGGTTGGAAAGTCAGGCACTTTACCAGAGAGGTTTCCACCCCAGGCTGGCCCCAACCATTAGCTTGGCAGAGTTGGAAGGTAAGGACTAGGCAAACTGGCTAGCTAATTGTATACCCAGCGTTCAGACCCCAGAATGCACTTAAGTGGGGACTTTCCTTGGGAACACTTCTTTGTGACCATCACCCTGAAAGCTATCAGCTCAAAAGACCACAAATCCCAAGGATGCAGGAAAGGACCACTGTCCTGAGGGTGAGGGCCTTTAGAGGCCAAGAGTTGTGGGGAGGATATAAGGGAAGCTAAAATTCAGAACTACCTATGATTTTCAAGAGTCGATGGGGAAATGAGTTTTCTTCCTGAAATTATAACTGATATATTTTGATTAGCTGGGAAAATGTGGTTCCGGTATAAATCCTGTGTCTGCTCCAAACCTCTCAGTTGTGACTTGAAACTAAGCATGTAAAATGTTAAACCATCTTTGCATCTGTATCATTCACTTGGCAGTTATCATGAGCCAGGGGCACCTGTGTGGGCAGAAAGGATGTGGAGACAAAGGGATAAGGTTGCCCTCTATGTACTCCAGCTTCTGACCTTCCAGAGAGAAATTTCTGCTCCTACTATTGACATCCTCAAAATGTGGACAAAGGGTTCCCATGCTGGAGACAAGAAGAGACCAATGAAGAACCATAAAAGAACTACACACTCAAAACAGTAAGACAGGGCTGAACAGGCTTGGAGGGCTAGAGTGGAGGGCACACAGGTGGCAGGACCATGGGGAGGAGGGATGGTCAACCTTACTACGACACAGCTACTGTTCCTACTTACTTCAGACAGAGAGGGCATGAGGACCAAAGACATGATTCCCTCAGACAGGGTTCCTTTCAGAGGCATAGGTGACTCCTAGCCATTTACTTCACCAACAGAGTCAGCCCAGCTGGCTGACTGCTCCTGGAATCTGCATTTCTGGAATCTCATGAGCACCTCGCAGGCAGGCAGCTGCACCACTGAAGACCTCCCCTCCCTCTTATAGGACCTCAGGGGAAGGGGAACTGTGGCTCTTGTGACTTTCAGGAGCCTTAGAAATCCCCTTCCTTTCTCTTCCAGAGACTGTTTTAATCTAGGGAAGAACTACACACCCATTTTTATCCTCTCCTCCACTTTTGTAGGATTCAACATTCATAGGCTCAGGAGACCAAAAGAAATCTGTTCCTAACACCATGTTTTTTTGAGCAAAAATAGGTGTAGGGAGTGTGGGCTGTGATCTGCTAAGCATTTATTCAGTAACAGGCAATGTTGCAATGAGCATGCTTCAACTCTGAGCTTAGTTCAGGGAGTTGAGTCGATACATGGTGGCACAGTGCTGGGTCATTCCAGTTGGTTACTCTTTCCTCAGTGTCTGGGTTCTGTCCTCCTTCTAGTCATTTTCCACAGTTACACAACTGACACTGTCTATGTCTAAACCCAGTATTACATCCCTCAGTCACAGATGGCAGATGAGCTGAGCATCACCGATGTTCACCTAAGTGCCATTTAGAATGACATGGTGGTGTAAATTCTGTCGCTTAAGATAATGGAACTTAGGCAGATGCTAGGAGGGAATTGGGATTCCTCCCACACCAATGTTAAGGTTCCTGTTGCTTTCAAGTACTCCTAATGAGAGAGGATCCAGCAGGCTGCATGACCTCTGATTTTGCATATTCCTCCATAATGTAACCTCTATAGATCAGTGAGTTATGCGTGTTTAAAAAAAAAAAACATACTCTCAGGGCTCAGGAGATGGCTCAGCAGTTCAGAGTACTGGCTGCTCTTGCAGAGGACCCAGATTTGGTTTCCAGCATCAACATGACAACTCACAACTGTCTGGGACTCCAGTTTTAAGGTATTTGACACCCTTCTGACCTCCACAGTAACCAAGCACACACTTGATCCACACATAAATACATGCAGGCAAACACTCATCATACACATAAAATAAAAATAAATAAGTCCTTTTAAAAAATATTCAAAACCATTAGCAAAAGAACCCTGTCTCATGTCAGACTGTTGGTGTCAACAGAGAAAACTGAACCAGGTCCTAAGAGTGATGGTCAGAGGGGTGAGGAAGGAAAGAAAAGGACACTTTAGGGCTAGGGGTGTAGCTAGGGGGTAGCACTTATCTAGTATGTGGAAGGTTCTAGGTTCAATCCTCAGCACCATATAGGAGGAAATTGGAGAATTTTAGGTTTGGCAACAGAGCAAGTATCAGGAGAGAATCCCAGATTTGAACCAGCAGAGCTTTAACCCTTTACTTACCAGAGTTTTCCTCAGTTTATTCAACCAATTGTGTTGTGTTGTGATGAATCTGAAAGAGATGATATAAGATGAGGGTAGGGGTACTTTGGCTCAGATTCCAGAGGTTTCAGGACAACATCCCTTGGCCCTATCTATGTAGCCTGTCATGAGTCAGAGAATAATAGCAGAGAGGGTGTGACAGAGTAGAGTCATCAGTCTCATGATAGCCAGGAACTGGGGAAAGACAGAGGGAGGAAGAGGCGGGAAATATAGAATATCTTTCCAGACCCTACCCCAGTGTTTTACTTTCTCTAAGAGGCCATGGTGCACACATGTGCATGCGCGTGCGCGCGCGCGCGCGCGCACACACACACACACACACACACACACACACACACACACACAAACACAAATGCATGCATGAAAAGATGATCCATTGGTAGATTAATCATTGTGGAGATCTCTCATGATGGAGTCACTTCCCCAAAGCCACACCTCTGAACCTTGCTGTGTTCTGATTTAAATCTTAAACACAGGAGCCTTTCAGGAACTACTCATATCCAAAATAATACCTGTGTTACTACATCCAAGGATCCCACAGTGTACAGTAAATCTTACTCATTGATAGGCTAGGATAACCTGTCACTGCTGCCTAGACAACCTTCTTCCAGCCATGAATTCACTGCTCTATTCTGATGACTTCTCTCACTTAGCTCAGCATCTTCTTTCTACCCCTTCTATACATTCCGAACTCAGTATATTGGTGCTTTCTCCCCTTCTCTGTCAATACTTGATGGGTGTTGAGAAGGGGCAGGGATGGGAACCATGGTTGAGGTTGTCTGTCACTTCCTCAACAGTGCTATCCAAATGTTCATTCCAAAGTTCAGCCCCACACAATGATAAGCATTATTTTCATTTTCATAATTAGTAGAGCAAGATGCCCATCAGTGGGTCCAGGCTGTGCTTAGTCATCTCTGTCTCATCTATGTCTCCAGCTGTGGATCTATCCATGATTTTTTTCTCTCTCTGATTTGGGATCAGTCTACTTATTATGTGTTCATTCTGGGGTCCTTGGTGGAGAACAAAGAGCTCGAAAGAAAACACTTCCACAACAATGGCAGAAATGCAGTTGAAGATGTCCAACAAGTGAGCAGTTTCCAGGCTCTTCTTTCACATGTTACCACAGGAAGTGCACAAGGTGACAGAAGCAGGTCCCCACAGTGAAACTCCTCTTCTATATACCACTTTCAGTGTATTCCAAGATTCCCCCAACCATATGACATAACAAATTAACCTGTAGATTAAGAGACCCAGACCAATAGGTAAGAATTCTGGGATTCAGGATGTTCCCTGATTAGGCTCTGGGAATGGCGCTGAAGTAGCTCCCATCATTGTTCTGCAAGACACTTGGCTTCACATTGAAAACCCACCATCTTTCTTTGTTATTTCTGAAAAGGTTGTCAAAAAATAAACGCTTTGTGATGGTTGAGCGGTCCCTTCAGCTGCTCCCACCTATAGAATACTACTGACTCAGAGGTCATTTTACTTTTCTCATGTTCTTGGTACCTTTTGCTTACTTTGTTCACACTTCTGTGGATCTGAATTGTCAGCTTAAAGGGATGGAAAAATACCAAGAGATTAGTTAAGCCAGCTCTGAAGCTGACCATGAAGCAGTCTCCAGAGATCATGGTAGCTCTGACAGAAGGAAGGATTCATCCCTCCATGGACTCAACATAGGATGGGGTTAGTGGATGAAACACAGGTGGTGGGACCACACTATTGGAAGTAGGTCATAGAGCATGTCCTTGGCATTATATCTTGCCCTGGCACCTTCCTGTATTCCTGTATTCCTGTCCTCTGTCCACCATACTGTCTGCTCTGCCCATGCTAACCACCCTTGCAACAATGTCATAAAATCAAAAGCAAAATGAACATTTTCTGCTTTAAAATGCTTTCCTCAGTTATTTAGACACAGCCTCGCAGAAGCCTGGCTAATGCAAGCTCTCAGGAAATGTGGGCTGCTTATGAACTTGGTTCCACTCTGAGCAGCACTCACCACACTCCCCTTTGGCATTGCTTCTTCCTGGCTCAGTTGTGTTTGGGTTTACCAAGTTCCTATGGGACCACACTCTTCATCTTCCTAGGAATAGTTACTTGCCAATCAGAGAATTTAGCTGGCACCACCTTGGTGTTATCAGTGGTCCTGATAGAAGGAGGAAGGGCTTTTTTTTTTTTTTTGAGTTTAGCT
>NW_022196903.1:43029126-43040518 GCF_008632895.1 Mastomys coucha
AAGAACCCCTCTAAATACCCATTTCAGCATTGGCAGTCTTATTCACAGTGATGTTGCATAACAAGCCATGGAAAATCTAGTGTCACAAAATACAGCCATCTGTCACAGTGCCTGTGTGTCTGCAGTTGGAATGTGAATTGAATGGTCTAGACTGGGCTTTTTGTCAACCAAAAATGGTAACATGGAGAGAGGCTTTACAGAGAAATGAGTTTGAGGATACACAAGCTGTGACAACCAAAAGGCACACCCAGGTGAGCAAGAGAAAATGAGGTTGCCTGTACTATTTGAGACAATTATCCAAGTATCAGAAGGTTGGTAATGAGATGGTGTGGGTCCACCATTGAACAGGTAGACACTAGAAAGGCATCCACTCAGAAGAATTTCCTGTGTAAGGTTTCAGTGGGCTTTATTCAGACTTTAAGATTTAGAGAATCATTGTCACACTTGTAGTCACAGGTGGTGTGTGTGTGTGTAGGCTTGTGTGTGCACATGCACACATGCACAGGGTAAATGGAGTAATGGAACACATATGATAAGGAGAAGGACTTGGGAGTAATTTAGGAATGAAAGGGAACTGAGCAAGAAGAGGGATGGAGGTGGAGAAGGAAACAAATGAGGACAAAGTGTAATGATACATATGTATGAAGACACCACACTGTGGTGAAACTTTGGATTGTACACTAACCCAAAGCATTATTAAGAGCAAACAAAACTTTCTCCAGGAGGCTGAATCTTTGCTTGGACACCTGCTGTTCTCATTTGACTTTTCTTGGGTCTCTCACTCCAAAGAACTACTTACACACAGATTTCTTCATATCTTTATACTCTGTCTTTGTAGTATAATTCTCTCTACTTAATTACTTCTGTCTCCTGCTTGACTGTGACTGATAGAACTCACAAGTTTAGAGGACATGGAAGTTTCTTGATATTAAAAGTTTCTTGAAAGCAAGTTCATAAAGCTCAAGGTATGGGCACAGAGAGATGAGGAACCAGGAAGAGGTGTGAATTGCCACTCCTCAGTGTGGCAGAGGGAGAAAGCTCAGGTTGACAAAGGGAAGTTAAAAGTGACTGAAGACATTTCTAGTGTGGATAACACTAAATTAGGGAGACAAAAGATATACGTGAAGGGGGCACCTGGATTTGAACCAGGGACCTCTTGATCTGCAGTCAAATGCTCTACCCCTGAGCTATACCCCCTTGCCTGAGAGGTGGTATAATTAATAGCCTTTACCAGGATGCCATACTATAAAAAAGGCAGTCCTGCAAGTTGAATGGTGCTGCAAGCCCTATCTGAATTCCACCTCTCTCTACTCTTCAGTATTTCTCATACATGACTGACGACAGTCCTCTGGCTTGTTGGCCTATACACCTGAGGATTCCCTTAAACCAGCTAGAGATTGGCCTTGACAATTATGGAGTACTGACTTTGTGTCAGCTACCCTGGGCTGGGAGCTTGTCATTAGGTGACAGTATCTTCCCTTGCATGGAACAGAATTTCAGAGCCCTTGGCTTGATGCTTATTTAATAAAAGACTAAGGTTCCTGATAATTTGTCAAGTGTATAGGCAAAGTACAAAATGTATGCCGGTGGAATTACGGAGATTCCAGTTTCTAATAATGTAGTGTTGTTTATATTTTAAGTGCTAATATCAACTATATTGCTTGTGCTAAAAATAAAAGTTAGCCATGTATGGTAGCGATCACAGCTAAAAATAAAAGTTAGCCATGTGTGGTGTGACCACAGTTAGCCATGTGTGGTGGCGACCACAGTTAGCCATGTGTGGTGGTGACCAAAGTTAGCCATGTGTGGTGGTGACCAAAGTTAGCCATGTGTGGTGGCGATCACAGTTAGCCATGTGTGGTGGTGACCACAGTTAGCCATGTGTGGTGGTGACCACAGTTAGCCATGTGTGGTGGTGACCACAGTTAGCCATGTGTGGTGGTGATCACAGTTAGCCATGTGTGGTGGTGACCACAGTTAGCCATGTGTGGTGGCGATCAAAGCTCTCCAAAGGGAGGGGTTAAGGTTAAGGAAGGAAGCTCTGTTTTTTTTGTTTTTTGTTTTTGTTTTTTCTTCTTTTTTTAGTTCCTTGGAAAAACTGGTCCCATTTTCCTTCAGAAGTGCTCACATAGGTGTACTCAGATATAGAGAGTCATTGCATCCTGATTTTAGTTAACAAAGAACTGGAGCTGTCAGTGTGTGAATCAGAGATCATGTGCACATTCATAAGATGGAATACCATACACCCATAAAAAAGTAAAATGATCCCAGGGCACTATCCAGGAAAGATGTTTCAGTGAGACCATTTCACAAGAAAAAGACATTGCTGCTATGCGTAATGTGGGCTCATTTTGGTTTGTTCTTTGTCTTTTTTTAAAACTTGGTTTATTTTGGACTTTTTTGGCAGGATCTCAGAAACATTGTGTTCAATGAGTAAAAAAAGGGAAGGGGGCACCCGGATTTGAACCGGGGACCTCTTGATCTGCAGTCAAATGCTCTACCCCTGAGCTATGCCCCCACCTGTTTATGTATGTATAAAACATAACATATAATACATAATTCTAAACCTGCATGGCCATCTGACGTGCACTTCCCAGTGCTCTGCCATCATCTGCTTCCTCCTCTGAGGCCCAGCCCTGAGCTGCCTCTGCACATCTGACTGCCACACTCTCATAAAAGCAGCCTCCTGCCGTAGTTCCCAGTTGAGGCTGGCACATTAAATGGACTCAGTGGTTAAGAGCATTTGCTGTTATTGCAGAGGACTCTGGTTCAAGTCCCAGCATCCAGCAGATCACAACCATCTGTAACTCCAGCTCAAGGGGACCCGACTCCCTTCTCTGACCTTGCCAGACATCAGGGACACACAGGGTGCAAACATTTATTCATGTAAAACGCCTGTACATATAACATAATAAAAATTATATCATGGAATTCTACAGCTGAATACCCTTGAGATTCGCATACAAGAGCATGACCCAGAAAGCTAGCTGCTAAACAGATCCCCTGGAGGTAAAGGGCATGGCTGGTCTGGGCAAAAGCAAAAGCTTTACTGAGAAATAATGTAGAAAAATGTAGGAAATTTAGAAAAAAAATAACGTACAAAAATCTGAAAAAGAATACAGAATCTTAGGGAAAGGGAGTTAGAGATGATGTGTGTTGATATCAAACTTAATGAAAATTCACACTCACACACAGACTGAAGATGTTGATTTAGTCTGTTGTGACTTTCCACATTGTAGATTTGAAAAAAATCACTGTCATTAAGTTCACTTCCAAATACAACACACCTGTTTAGTGCCCATGCCACAACCAGAGTCCACATTTACACTTAAGTGGCCTCTTTGCACAGTGTTCTGGGGCAGTAGACGAACCTGCTTTCTCTCTTTCTCCCTCCTTCTTATTCTCCATTTGCAGACAGAAGTTATCTGAGGAGAGGATCCAACCCACAGAGTGGTTGTTGGCAGTTTGATGGTGTTGCCAGGATGTCACCACACCAGGAAGGGCCACCAGGTAGCTGCCTCAAAACAGGAGAAGCCTCGTGTACAGATGACGGCTCTCTCGCTGGTCTGCGCTGGTTTTCCCCGTGACTCCTGTGTCACCCATGTTGGCTTATACAATAGCCCGCTATGGACTGTGTGACTCCTGAAGTCTTGTGCACTAGTGGGCATGACTGGCCATATCCACACAGGCTTCCACCTGCCCTTCCTCACAGACTGATCCCTAAATGGGTAGAAACCTTTCCTACCCAGAGTCCTTCGGTTTCCTCCTCAGGTCCCATAGGGTACCTACCTTAGTCTGGAGAACTGAATCCATCTCTCTTCTTCCCTCTAATATCTTCTTTTACATCACACATGCCATATGCCACTCTCTCAGCCTCATTCTCACTGCTGTACATTCACGTACAATTTGTTTTCTGATTTTTGCTCTCTGCTTTTCTCATCTTCTGGTCCTAGATTTTAAAGGGAGATGCTTTACTGGAGAGTTTATGACCTGTCAGTTTGGCCTTTCTGTGAGAACAGGAAGCAATGTGGAAACAGACTTTATAACACCCAGAGCCCAGGCCTCAGGGTGCACTGAAGTGGGGCTAGGACTCTCTTCCATGTGGGCCCTCTGACCCAACAGACTGCATGACACACAGTGAGAACTATTTTCCGAAGGGGTCTTATCCATAGAGACAATTATTGTGGGAAAGAAGTCAAACCAAATGAATCATGATTTGCAAAAGACATTCAGGCCAACAGCTGTGTTTTATTCTTTGGGTAATGAGTTACTTGATTATTTCAACTACCTAGAAATGTACCTTCGAGTATAAATAATATATATTCTTTGAATCTCTCTAATGTGCCTCATAGGACTGAAGAGTTCTAAGTGAAACTATTGATTCTGCATATTGGATATGCACATATAATGTGAGGGAAACCTGGCTGAGTAGAGAGGGAGGTTGTTGTCTACTCTTTTGTGGGGCTGTAAGTAGTCATTTCTTCACAGAGAGCCACCACTGCTGATTCTTAAATGCTTTACAAGTTTGGAATAATATAAGAATGGAAAATCACATGAGAGACTTGTCTACCCAAGAAAAGTAAGACATGACTGACTAGGACTGAAGAAGCACAGGAAAGGGATGGTCTGTCTCTGAAGGTGCAGTGTGGTCCAGTTTTAGGCACTTTACATATCAACGTGTCACACGTAAATGCTTGTAGATATGAGTGAAGGTCCAGACAGACAGAGCTGAGCTGAGGCAGCCAGGGCTGAAGAGGCTTCAGGGAAGCTCTGGAAGGCTGGTTCACATCTCAGCTGGTTCTAGAAACCACAGGGAAGCTTTTATGAGGCCTTAGCTCCACCCAGGGTGTTCGGGTTGTTTGAGGTGAGGCCTGGGAAAGGAATCTTTTATAGACTCTTTGATTAATCATAATTTATTTTAGGTGGCAAAACCACCATAATAAGGCCTTAATAGTTTCCATTTCTAAAAAATATTTTTAACTCTGTTGTCTACTAAGGAACTAGAAATTAAAATTCAGATATCTATGTAGAAAAATAAAAACTAGGTATGAGTAGGGGGCACCTGGATTTGAACCAGGGACCTCTTGATCTGCAGTCAAATGCTCTACCCCTGAGCTATACCCCCTGATACTAATATAAGGCTTAATTAATATCCTTCACTTCCAGAGTTACACCCACATCACTTGTATCCTATGCATCATCATTTGAGAGCTTCCAGGCTGAGTCAGAGAAAGCACATCACTCTCTTGCATAAAAAGTCACACACAGGTCCCTTCTGAAATGGAAACATAAGGATCCTTTGGACAGGTGCTGCGGCAAACACATGAAAGTGGACATAGATGTGAAAGGCTCAGGTAGACTTGTGAAGGAACATTTCACTGAAGCAGACACTGGAGAGAGGATGTTCTGCTACGGCAAAGATGTGAAAGGAGACATGATGAAGGATTCTTTGCTAACAACACGCATGTGTTAGCCCACTTTGCATTGTATAGCTGAGCTGCATTGTCAGAACTTCTCAGACTTGGGCTGATTGAATGCACGTGCTGTGGCAAGATCCATGCTAAGCCAAGGAAATGGAGGACAAGTGATATTTGGAGGGTATAAATAGGACTCGACAGAGTGATGGAGAGAAAGGTTGGCTCACTGGTACAGCTAGCTGTGCAACACTTTTGTTTATGGGTCTTCACTGTTCTTCGATTCCCTGAGAGAGGCACAGCCAAGAACTTCTCTTTGGTGTTCCTGTTGATCCTTCCTGCTCACTTGAGCCAAGGTTGAGGCCTGGCTGACTCTGCTAGGTAGTGCCACCTCTGCTGATTCGTGTTTGCTATCCCGACTCTACCGAACTGAACTGCTGGTATCCCTGTGAGGTGTTTATGAATGGATTGAGCTGCCACTGCCTGCTAACCTATGAATGGAAATGCTGATTTCCAGACAACACAGATGGGAGCTGCTCCAAAGATCCTTCCTAAACAGATCCACTTCCCTCATATCCTTTAATTTCCACTACCTCTGGTGGGTGGTGGGTTACAAGGAAGGTTAAAGTGTTTAAGAACCATCATTAAAATAGGATTTGAGGACTAACTGCTCTTCCAGAGGTCCTGAGTTAAATTCCCAGTAACCACATGGTAGCTCACAACCATCTGTAATGGGATCTGATGCCCTCTTCTGGTGTGTCTGAAGACAGCTACAGTGTATTCATATACAATAAATAAATAAATCTTAAAAAAATAGGATTTGAAAAAAATTAAAGTCACACCTTTCCTTAGAAACCCCACAGCATGCCCTCCCAGGCTTCAGTCCCCAGGATTAGACAGGCCTGGGGTGGCACTGATCCTGGCTGATAAAAGATCTTCAGAGTCAAGCTTTGAGTCTATCATGGTGCAATCTACAAACATAAATTCCACACAACTGGGATGTTTATCTTGTCATACATCATGGCAAGTTCATGCCTGACCCTCCTGGAATAATGTTAGGTCCAGGGAATTTGATGTAGCACCACAGGCTAGGATGGAAGATGGCCACTTCTCACTCGGTGAGTGCAGACAGTACGGTGGAGAATAAACTCCAGTGAAGAGCTGAGAGTGGACTTGTGAGTCTCCAAACCATTAACGCACCAACAGTCAGGAAAGGCTAAGCAAGAGACACTACCAGACTAACCCACATGGCCCAGAACTCGGTGGTGGGCAAAGCCCCATTCTGTCTGGAAACCAGTCTGCATGGCGGTGTCTGCCCGACATGGCTTTTCTCCTCCGCTAGATTCTTAGCCTGTCCTTGCATAAGCCCATAGTCAGTTCCTTACTTATACTTTAAAATAATCAAATCATGGATATCTTTTACACTGGATATCTTTCTTATTTATTTTATAATCATTATTTTCTCAGTAACCTGGTATTAGTTTGGATTTCTCCACTAGGAGACCTTGAAACTAGAATTTGAAAGCTAGTAGTTTGTTTTGTAGAGAAAAAAAAAAAACCCTAGGGAACACTGGTAGAGCATGGTTGAGTTAGGTGGGGACAGGAAGAAAGGCAAGTATGGGTGGGAGATGAAGTACTCGTCGATCATATGCAGCCAGGGCTAACACCAAGGCTGAGCACATACAGGCTGGCTCAGGTCACCCTCCCTCAAAGGACAAGGGAGCTGCAGTGTTTAACTGCCACTTCTGAGGCTGTTCATGGCCAGAGTTCTGTTTCCCTAATGTTTTTAGCATGTTGCATGTTCTACAACATGAACATACTTCAGTGGTAAAGTGGCAGAGCTGAAGGTGACGTTGGCCTGCATGCCCAGAAACATGCAAGCCTGACTGTGTGCCTTATCACAGAGCTGTCTAAGTGTGAAGCCTGCCTTGCAGTCCTCAAATGACGTCAACTTCGTTTTTCCATGTTACTCATTTATTTCGATACAATGCTGAATTTGACTTATTAAGACTTTTGTTTATGGCTTTAAAAGTGATCTATGTTGAATAAGTGAGATTAGCCTGTTGTCTTGTTTTCTCTTAAAATCTTTGGCGTTTTTCACAGCATCTTTAATTAGACTTACAAAGTGAGCTGGGGTAAGTATTGCCCCCCCCTTTTAAAAACTTGCCTGGAATTGTTTGTGTAAAAGTTTTCTTTCCTGAAACTTTTGGTATAGATAACACAATCTGTGCCTTGAGGGTTTTTTTTTAATGACATTAATCTTTTAACAAGTAATTTTATTATATTTTAATGTCATCAATATTTATCCATTTTATTTATTTTGATTTGAAAATTAATGCCAGCATCATATTCTTTGATTTTTTTTTTTTTGATAATTCCAAGCCATTGTCTGTAATGTACCCTGAGAAATTGCAGATGAATGACCTCCCCGATTCTCCTGTGCAGCTGTCAGGACTGCTTGAGATCCCAGCCTGCCTCTCAGGAGGAGACCTGGTCATTCCCAGCCTGCCTCTCAGGAGGAGACCTGGTCATCCCCAGCCTGCCTCTCAGGAAGAGACCTGGTCATCTGTCTTACCTTCCACCTCTGACCCTTAGGTACTTCTTCCACTTATTTCCATTGTCTGTCAGGTAGAACCTTCCTGCATGCTGCCTACACACTCATCTTTAAAATAAGAATCCCTTACATCCACGTAAGCAATATGCCTTAATGCACTGGACCTCCCAGGAGCCCCACTACACCCTTCTCTCTCCTTTTATGTCCTCTCCTTTCTTTTGTTAATAACCTGTTGAATCCCATTAGTGCTGCTGCAGACTGATCCTGCTGACTTGATCTTATGCAGGTTAACCACAGCTGCAGTGGGTTCAGGGTACAGCTACCATGTACGTACAGAAGACAGAATCTCTCAGCACCCTTCCCTATCCTCCAGCTCTTGCATTTTTTCTGCTCACCCTCTGAGGTGTTCCCTGAGCCTTGGAGAGAGGAGTTTTGGGGAGCTACACATACCTAAGGCTTTATCAGAGGCCCCAATAAAAGGGCAAAGAGGATACTAGTTCTGTGTCCTTGCCCAGGGGCAGCTTTGGCAAGGCCTGGGCTGGGACTGGGGCTGGGGCCAGAGCCTTGAAGGTTTCATCTCCCAGGAACCCAGAGTTCCCACAGAGGGCTGTGATTATCAGTCCTAATACATCTGCGACTGACCTATCCTGTACTCTTTGCCAACATTGATTGATTTGGCTTTCTGCTGACCTTAGCACAATTTCCTCCTGAAAACAGTATATACAATGTTGTACTTCTTAATACATTTGCTTGGCATAAAACATAGGCTGTGAAAAGATCTCCTGATCCCACTTTTTCTATCTTCTTTATCTTCTAATCTCCTGGCCTTCCACTGAGAAGTCTGTCACTGAAGAGCGACGTAGGTCGGGAGTTGATGTAGATGTCCAATTTAAGTCAATAGTCCCATATGCTTAGTACTTTGATCAGTTATAAGCTCTGCATTAACTTCTTATCCCTGTGGAGTGAAGCATTTCCAGCAAGGTTGAGGGCAGCACTAATCTAGCAGTATAAACAATTTAAAGGACAGTTTGACAACATGCCATTTAGCAATACAATGGTAGTAGGCTCCTCCCTAGGGCCCATGGCCTCTGACCAGGTCTACAGCAGCCTGAATTCCTTCCTGTGGAGCAGGCCTCAGGTCTAATCCTAAAGCAGTCTGATATGCCCATAGACTTCATTCCAAGTGGCACATCTCACCTGGCAGGTCAGTTCTATAGCATGCTGGGTTGGTTGAGGGACACTGTTGATGTCTTTTCTCCTTCAGCACCTTGAGTTGCTTTCAGACCTATAAAACTCATCATCAGAGAAGTTTTCAGCTAAGTTCCAGCTTGTTTCTCTATGTCATTCTACAAAAGTGTGTAGTGTATGATGGTTTGAGTATGCTTGGCCCAGGGAGTGGTATATTAGGAGGTGTGACCTTGTTGGAGTGGATGTGGCCTTGTTGGAGTAGGTGTGCCAATGTGGGTGTGGGCTTTAAGACTGCAGTCCTAGCTGCCTAGAGGCCAGTCTTCTAGCTACCTTCAGAACAAGATGTAGAACTCTCAGCTCTTCGAGCCTGTACTGGCTGGTTTTGTGCGTCAATTTGACACAGGCTGGAGTTATCACAGAGAAGGGAGCTTCAGTTGGGGAAGTGCCTCCATGAGATTCAGTTGTGGGGCATTTTCTCAATTAGTTATCAAGGGGGTAGGGCCCCTTGTGGGTGGTGCCATCCCTGGGCTGGAAGTCTTGAGTTCTATAAGAGAGCAGGCTGAGCAAGCCAGGGGAAGCAAGCCAGTAAAAAACATCTCTCCATGGCCTCTGCATCAGCTCCTGCTTCCTGACCTGCTTGAGTTCCAGTCCTGACTTCTTTGGTGATAAACAGCAATGTGGAAGTAAGCTGAATAAACCCTTTCCTCCCTAACTTGCTTCTTGGTCATGATGTTTGTGCAGGAATAGAAACCCTGACTAAGATATAGCTCCACGTCTGTCTGGATGTTGCCATGCTCCCACATTGATGAAAATGGACTGAACCCCTAAACCTGTAAGCTAGCCCCAGTGAAATGTTATTCTTAATAAGACTTGCCTTGGTCACGGTGTCTGTTCACAGCAGTAAAACCCTAACTAAGACAGGTACAAACACCCTAAACTATGTAGCCCAGAATGAAGGATCTGAGGTTATTTGAGTAATTCCAACTAATGGAGACCTCCAAGCTTCACTGAGGTCCTGCCTAAGGTGAATATGGTAAGTTAAGTATCAGAGTCATATTTAAGCAAGGAGGCAAATGGATTTGAACCAAGGAATCTTGATCTCAGTTAAATGCTCTGCCCTTGCCGATACCCCCATTTAAAGGTAAGGTAACCTCTGATTAGCACTTCTTCAACCTTGGAACCATACACAGGCTTGAATGTTCATGACCTACTTGCTTCTGCTACTGATCTTGAACCTGGCAGGATTTTTCCATTTAGGATTTCCCTCCACCCTTCTTCGCTCCCACCATAGCTAGTCCACCTCAAAGCCCTCTCTCTCAGGGTATACTAAAGACATCAACGTTGGAAGTGGAAAAGACACCTATCCATGTGTTTTTCTTAAGTTCACACTAAGTGGCCAAGACAAGAGCTGCAGGTTCTGGGTCTTCATTAGCCAACCTGCAGCCCAGAGAGAACTTTATCCTCCAGGACACCAGGAGGGTTCTCATTGCTTCACCCCATCATTTATTCATTCAGTAACACTTATGGAGCTCATTACTTTCTGGTCGCTGATCAACTACATCGAGTACACAAAGAGAGATCAGTCATTTTCCGTTTTCCCCAGATTCTTAGTATAAATAGGAGTCAAATTCATGGATCAATGACATTTCATAGAAGTGGCAGGAACTAAAGCACAGGATAGAAGGAGCTGGGAGAGAGGAGCACCCTGGGAGTTCTGGAGGACCTTCAAGAGAGATGAAAGACAGGGGCTGGCAAGTTGGTTCTGTTCCAAGATTCCTGTAAGCTTAATCCCTACAGTGAGTGACCACAGGGTCACAGCCTTAGAGAGCAATCCATGCGATAGCACAAGTAACTGTGACCTGGATGGCTTCTGCACAGGTGAACACAGATCAGCGCATAATGGGATACCATCCAGGACAAGGGACAAAGAGGTAATGGGTTTTTACTTGGTTGGTTTGGGCTACTTACAACATTTTACTGTCCAACATCTAAAAGAAATCCTAGGAAGGGGGCACCTGGATTTGAACCAGGGACCTCTTGATCTGCAGTCAAATGCTCTACCCCTGAGCTATACCCCCACCTCTTTATTAATGGCTCACAGGCACTCAGAACCTGCATGGCCACTCCCTGCCTATTAACATCTGGCATGTGCACTTGCCAGTGCTCTGTCATCGTCTGCTTCCTCCTGTGAGGTTCCATCCTGAGCTGTCTCTGTACATCTGACAGCATGTCCTCA
>NW_022196903.1:43041430-43042888 GCF_008632895.1 Mastomys coucha
TCTTCTCCCCGACCCCCACCCCTACCCCCACTCTGACCCTCAGCTCATTCTTGCACTGGGAATTTTTTTCTGTGATTTTTTTTTCATCCTCTGCTCTCCTTATCATTTTCTGGTCCTAAATTTGAAAGAAAATCTCTAAATCTGAGAAAATTTTAACCCCATGCTGGTCCAAAACCATTAGTTCAACATCAGCAAGGACCAGGTACAAAGACTGGCTATTTAAACAGTCAGAGCTCAGCCTACAGAATCTACCAAAGTGGGACCAGAAATCTCTGCTGTGTGGACCCATCCCCAACAGAGATGCCAAGGGTGTACGAGAGGATCATAGCCAAGGAATGTAGGCTGTGGAGATGGAGAACAAGGAGAGGATTCAGGGAGATCCAAGCACAACTTTTGTGATTTGCATAAGTTGATGAGGGCAGTCACAGAATGCTTCTTCTTGGGAAAAAAAATCCACTCAGATTTTATCTAGTAAATACACTTCTGCTGTATATTTTACTCATAGAACTAGACTTTTGCAGAGTAGTCAATTCTGGTGAATTCTTACAAACTTAGGAGCAGATAGCACAAGGGTCACATAAGCATTGCAGGGACAGAGCAAGAAGCTGCCATTGAGCAGTGCATCACAGAGCCAGCACAGCCTTAATGTCCAGTTTAGAGAGAGATGAGGTGTGTGTGATTGTGTGTGTGTGTGTGTGTATGTGTGCACATGTGTGTGTGCGTGTCCACATGAGCTTTTTAAAGGAAAATGTGGTCCTGTTATTAGAAATATAAAGCATACAGTTGGTATGTGGTGACTACTAACCACCAACCAAACCCAGGGTCTCAGCTAAATATTGGAGAAGATCCCTGGATTCAGCATTGGATCTTCCTAGGCATTCCCACTTGTTATAGAAAAATATCCCAATAAAGGCTCATATGTGAAATGGAACTTCTCTTTCAAGTTTGGGGAGGAGCCAACATCCTCCAAAACTCAATGGAGTTTGTCACTGACATGGCAACACACATGACAGAAAGGGACATTATGACCCCAGCACTGTGTTGATTTAATTCTGTGTCTGGTTTTATGGCATCTCTGTCATTCTGTAGAAAGAGCTGAAGCCATCAGCATGTTCCCTGTGTGTCTTCAGTCAAAATGACAGGAAGAGGAGCTGTCCAGGGTCTCCAGCAGAAGATACAGAGATCCAGCATGGTCAGGATCTGCTTGTCCCTTCACACTGAGCTATAGCAACAATTACCCTCCCAAAAAGTCAGGATCATTGTTGGAATCTTTTTTTATTAATTATTTTATTTACATTTCAAATGTTGTTCCCCGCCACCATGAGCCCCTACTCTACCCCTCTCCCCTTCTCCTCTAAGAGCTTGCTCCCTCACCCACCCACACATGCTCCCATCTCATCCCTCTAGCATCCCTGGGAACTTAATTCCCAGGAGTTACACTTAAAATAGGGACACATA
>NW_022196903.1:43047711-43049177 GCF_008632895.1 Mastomys coucha
AGACAGCCTGGTTTTGTCTCCTTAGTTCTGACCACAAGTTCATCAGATAGCCATGGAAAGAGATAGGTCTATGGTTAGGCTTTCCTTCCTGGTCCCTGGACACTGGCTGCCACTGTCACAATAACTGCTGTGCCTAAAAAGTCCCTAAATTCTCACTTACTGTACTCACTTTCTATTTAGAAGCCAACAGAACCAGAGAAACTAGGTATATGCAGGAACAGGGGAGACAGAAAATAAGAATGGGAGGGAGATATAATAAGAATGTAGGCAGAGATGGGAGACAGCCATCTATCCACATGATGCACCGGTTTGTAGCTCCCAGCTCTGGCAAGGTCCATGACTGGAATGAATGGAAGAAACAGGGCTGAGTGTGTGTTATCTCCATGAGTAAAAATAGACTTGTGGTAGGGGGCACCTGGATTTGAACCAGGGACCTCTTGATCTGCAGTCAAATGCTCTACCCCTGAGCTATACCCCCACCTGCTTATTAATGTCTAAGGGACACTCAGAAACCTGCATGGCCACTCCCTGGCTGTTAATATCTGGCATGTGCACTTGCCAGTGCTCTGTCATCATCTGCTTCCTCCTTGAGGCCCAGGCCTAATCTGCCTCTGCACATCTGACTGCCATGTCCTCAGGAATGACCACATTCTCCTGTTGAGGTCCTAGCAGAAGGCTCCAGCTGGTGCTGCTTCAACCTTCAACTCAACTACAACCCACAAGCAACACAAGAGCTACTTAGCTGGCCTCTGGAGGTGAATGGGAGGCAGGAGTGGATAGAATGGAAAGTTCTCTGCCCGCTCAGAACTCTTTGGTCAGATTCTTTAGTAGGGACAAATAAATCATTCCTGCTTAATAACCATGTCATTCAGTCATATCTACATATCTACAAGTCAATCATATGTATAGATATGGACAGTGGTTGATAACATGTGATCAGCAGATGACAGTCTTGGAGCAGGGTTTGACTGACATTAATTTCCTATGTCTTGCTCTTGTACCTTTGTAGTCTCCCTCATTAGCACAGGTCTCCTGCACTGCCTCACCCAAGGATTTAGAATATATAGTGACATCCCCAATGTGCTAGAGGAACTACCCACCTCCTTCAGACTGCACTCTATCAGACACAGATTTACCATATTCTTCCCCATAGGCCTACCACAGGACACTCAGAATCCCTCCATGCCCAGAACACTACAGCCTTTGCTGCTCAGTGTACTGAGAATTTTGGTTTCTTTAAAAACCCAGTTAGGTTAATGAATATACTTTTGTTTTAATCCCACATGTGGTGTATGGGCCTGCTTCAACAGCTGTTAACTATAACTGCCTTGAGCTCTAGGAGGACATGATTTCCATCAGCTGCAGATAGTTTATGCTTGGAATTCTGGGGACTCTTGAGAGGGTATAATGGGGAATGCCAGGGCCAGAAAGTGGGAGAGGGCGGGGTGGCAGGCATGGGGAGGGGG
>NW_022196903.1:43049714-43051195 GCF_008632895.1 Mastomys coucha
TGCTGGGTTGCTGAGTTGCTGGGTTGTAGGTTTGCTGGGTTGCTGGGTTGGATATTGGGTTGCTGGGTTACTGGGTTGCAGGGTTGCAGGGTTGCTGGGTTGTAGGGTTGCTGGGTTGCTGGGTTGCTGGGTTGCTGGGTTGCAGATATTCTGAAAAGAAAAATTGGACTGGCCTCCAAAGAAACTCAACAGTCCTAATCAGCAGGAAGTATTCTAATGAGGTCTAGTCCCCTTTCCCCCTAACCTTCTTTCTCTCCTACCTAATGTTGACGTATGGAAATGGATTGTGGTATAATGGTTGAATGGTGGCAACTAATAGAACACAGTAAAGTAGCCAAGAAAATCATTCTTTTAGCTGAGCATCTGTGGGAACTCAGTTGGAGAATATCTTAGTTACAGTTTCCATTGCTATGAAGAGACATCATGGCCAAGGCAACTGCTATAAAGGACAATATTTAATTTGGGCTGGCTTATGGTTTCAGAGGTTACGTTCATTATCAACACAGCAACAAGCATGGTGGCATCCGGGCAGATATGGTGCCGGAGAAGAAGCTGAGAGTTCTGCATCTTGATCTGACTATAGCCATGAGAGACGGTCTTCCAAGGAGCTGAGAGGAGAGTCTTAAAACCCACAATGAAACACTTTCTTCAGTAAGAGACATCTACTTCAACAAGGCCACAGTTCCTAATAGTGCCACTCTCTGGGCCAAGCATATACAAACCACCATGGAGAATCAGTGTGCAGGCTGGAGTCCTGCTCTGCTTCCCTCCTGTGGTTTTGCCTGCAAATTCCCCACCCCCTTTAAAATCCCCACTCCACTGTAGCCTTCAGCACATTCTTGTATTGGGAATCTTTGTAGTGATTTTTCACCCGCTGGTCTCTTGCATTATTATTTTCTGGTCCTAAATTCGAAAGAAAAACTGCAAATATGAGAGTTCTTTTTAACCCCAAGCTGGCCCCTAACCATCATGTCACAATAAGCAGGGATCAGATATAACGGCTGGCTATTTGAACAGTCAGAGCTCAGCCTACAGAATCTACCTAAGTGGGACCAGGAATCTCTACTTGTGGACCCTTCTTCTGGAAGCCACCACAATGAGTCTAAAGACCACAGAGATGTGAAAGATGTAAGAGAGGATCATAGCCAATGAATGTAGTCTGAGGAGATGGAGAACAAGGAGAGGATTCAGGGAGGCCCTAGCACATCTTTTGTGATTTGCACAAGCTGATGAGGGCAATCACAGAATGCTTCTTCTTGGGAAAATTTTAATTCAGATTTTATCTGAATATACTTCCACTGAACACTTTACTCATAGAACAAGACTTATACAGAGTATTTAAACCATTATACAAAAAACAAGCTAAGAAGAGTCATTGGTAAATTCTTTTTTTTTATTTGTGATCTTTTTTTAAAAAATTTTTTATTAGATATTTTCTTTATTTACATGTAAATTTCTCCATTCCTAGTTTCCCCTCCAAA
>NW_022196903.1:43052569-43060769 GCF_008632895.1 Mastomys coucha
GTACATCTACACAATGGAGTACTACTCAGCTATTAAAAACAATAAATTTATGAAATTCTTAGATAAATTCTTAAAGATATGTAAGCAATTACAGGAGGTTCACACAGAGATTGCAGACATAGAGCATAAAGTTACCATTGCTTAATTCTCCATAGAGTCAGCATAGGTTGAATATCTAGTTTTGAGGGAAAACTCTCTCTGTCTCTCTCTGTCTCTCTCTCTGTCTCTCTATGTCTCTCTCTGTCTCTCTCTGTCTCTGTCTCTGTCTCTGTCTCTGTCTCTCTCTCTCTCTCTCTCTCTTTCTCTCTGTTTGTGTGTGTGTGTCCAAACTAACTTTTTTAGGAAAACACTGTCATGTTATTAGAAATCCAAAGCATAAGGTGGTATTTGGTGACTAGTAACTATAACCCCACTACAGGGTTTCAGATGAATATTTGAGAAGATCACTAGATTCAGCATAGCATCTTCCTAGGCTCTGTCACTTGTTACAGAAAAATATGCCAATAAGGGCCCACGGGAGACTTCTCTTTCAAGTTTGAGGAGGTGTTAACTCCAGTGGAGTTTGTCACTGACATGACCATACACACAAGGGACAGGGACACTGACCCTAGTGCTGTGCTGATTTGTTTCTGTGTTTGGTTTTATGGAATCTCTGTCACTTTCTACACTGTACTAGAAAAAGCTGAGGTGATCAGCACAGTGGGAAGAGGCTATTGCATTTGCTCTCTGCTTTCCTAAAAAGGACAGGTAATGGAGCTGTCCATGGTACAAGTCACAGATCCAGCATGGTCAGGCTCTGCTTGGGCCTTCACACTGAGCTGTAGCAACAGCTGCCAAAAAAGCCAGGATCTTTGTTGGGAACTTTATTCCAAGAGGTAACACTTAAAATAGGGACACATGGCTGCTACAGCACAGATGCTGAGCCATTAGGACAGATGTCAGCCATGAGCCACCACTGGATACAAACCAGGCCTATGAGAAGCTTAGGAACCCTGTGATCTATGAAATCCATATGATCTTATGCTCCCTCTGCATTCTGAGAGCTTGTGGATTCCCACATTCCCAGCCCTAATGAACCAATTCGATGTCTCCAACTATAATATATTACCAGCCCAGTATCCCCTACTCCATTTTCTTGAGGGTCCTTTACTGATGCCCAATGCATCTGTGTGTTGAATTCCATACACTGAGAACCACTGATGGTTTTACCTAATAAAACCTAGCTTTTTATAGGTTTAGGAAACTCATTATACATTCTCAAAATACTGAAGACTTGCTAACTAGAAAGACTTGAGATTCAATGAACACACAGGCCAGCTGTGAAGGATCTGATAGTAATAACACGGTTATAGCATCAATGGGTTGAATCTCCAGCTGTGAGTCAAGAGAGAAAGTATGTCTATGCCATGAATGTGGACAGTTAGTTTCCAAAATCACATGAAAAGGGGGCACCTGGATTTGAACCAGGGACCTCTTGATCTGCAGTCAAATGCTCTACCCCTGAGCTATACCCCCTCTAGTACTAGTGTACACAGTTAATAATTTTCATCTGAGTGGTGATATATTAGGACTGACTATAAAGTTAAATTACTGATCCTCACACACCTATATTCCAGAAGCTACCAGACCTGTCTGGTGAGATGAGCTCAGCTTCCCTATACCTGTATAAACTAGGTATATACACCTTCTCAGGCCTAACTTTGAATAGCATCATCAACCAAGCAAATGGAGATGAGCAGCCTGCAGAACCTACTACCCACTGTTACCCTGGTTTAGTTCTGAGCTGGCCACAGGCTTTCACCTGAGCCTCCAGACACCCCTCTCTTCCTTCTCTGAAGACAGATGGGCTGACAGTCAGAGTTCTCACAGTGCCCTAGCTGTCACTGTCAGCAGCATCATTTCAGGGTCCTTCTCTGCCTAGTACAGCAGCTCAGCAAGTCTTTAGCCTCTGAGAGTGAAGAGAGTAAGCAGTGGGCTCTGGAACAGGGAGAGAAGCTCACAGGGGAAATGTCCACCCTACACAGACTGCCTGATTCTGTGACTGGTCTTAGTTCTGACTACAGATTCACCAGAGAGCCACAGAGGGACATCCTTTTATGGTTAGGCTTTCCTTTCTGGTCCTTGGACACTGGCTGTCACTATAACTGCTGTGTCTAGAAAGTCCCTAAATCTCCCTTACACTTCTTGTCTTCTACTTAATATCAAATCTACATATTTATAGGCCAACAGAACCAGAGAAACTAGGTATATGCAGGAACAGGGGAGACAGAAAATAAGAATGGGAGGGAGATATAATAAGAATGTAGGAAGAGATGGGAGACAGCCATCTATTCACATGATGCACTGGTCTGTAGCTCCCAGCTCTGGCAAGGTCCATGACTGGAATGAATGGAAGAAACAGGGCTGAGTGTGTGTTATCTCCATGAGCAAAAACAGACTTCTGGTAGGGGGCACCTGGATTTGAACCAGGGACCTCTTGATCTGCAGTCAAATGCTCTACCCCTGAGCTATACCCCCACCTGCTTACTAATGTCTCACAGGTCCTCAGAACCTGCATGGCCACTCCCTGGCTGTTAACATCTGGCATGTGCACTTGCTAGTGCTCTGTCATCATCTGCTTCCTCCTGTGAGGCCCAGGCCTGAGCTGCCTCTGCACATCTGACTGCCAGGTCCTCAGGAATGACTATTATTCTCCATCCTTTATTCTAGCCAAGGAAGGGGCATTAAATTCAGGTGACTTCAGGTGATGCTGCTTCAACCTCCTTCAATCCAACTAAAGGAGCCATATATAAACACAATGGCTGCTTTGTTGACCTTTAAGGTGAGTGGGAGGCAGGATTTGATAGAATAGAAAGTTCTCTGTCCACTGAGAACTCCTTATTCAGACTCTCTAGGATTGACAAATAAAAAACTCCTATTTAATAGCCAAGTCATGAAGCATCTACAGATATGATTAAGAAAGTCTGGAGACCATAATCACTGAAGCTTGATACAGTACAGTTGTTGATAATGTGACCAGCAACTGCAGAGTCTTGGAGCACAGCATGATTGACATAAAGTTTTTGAGTGTTGCTCTTGTACCTATGTGGACTCCCTCATTAATACAGGTCATTGGCACTGTTTCACCCAAGGATATAACATACATGGTGATGTTTGATCTCCAATGTACTAGAGGACCTGACCCACATCCTTCAGACTGGACTGTCAGGTTTAGATTACCATGTCCTTCCCCACATACCTACCCTAGGACATGCAGAATCCCTCCATGACCAGCACACTGCAGCCTTTGCTGCTCAATGTAGTGAGAATTTTGGTTTCTTAAAAAAAAAAAACAAAACATTTTTATGTCAATATGTTTTTGATTTAATCCCAGATGTGGGATATAGAGCTGCTTCAGATTGTCCACAGCCACTAAAATAAAATTGTCTCAGGTTCTAGGAGGGGCTTGGTATTTGACAACTACAGATAGTTTATGTTTGGAATTCTGGGGAATCTTGAGAGCATACAAATGTGTGAGCTCAGAGAGGGCCTGCAGTGGCAGCTGCCCCGGCTGCTGCTGGTTTGTGCTGTTGCTTTTGCTATAGCTGGTTTGCTGGTTAGAGATAGTCTGATGACAATGATTTTTTTATTTTTTATATTTTTGGTCCCAAGGAGTTAGATGGCTCTAATCAGCAGGTAGCAGTCTAAAGAGTCTATTCCCCTTTCCCCCTCTAACCTTATTTCTCTCCTACTCCTTATTTCTAGTGTTTGGGGTTGGAAGGGATTGGGCTGGAATGAGAATTGGAAGGTTGAAAGCAGCCAAGAAAAGCATGCCTGTAAGTGGTGCCAAATGTGGGGCATGTCATAATGGAAATGGAAATCTGATTTCCATTATGGGGAATGACATGGTAGAATGAAATAAATACTCTCTTTCAGGGTGTTGCAAAAGGTTTATCAGTGCTGCTGCCTCTAGGCTCTCTCTCACTTTTCTCGCAGAGGGGATTTTCTATCTTTTCTATTTCTTATATTATGTCTCAAAAAGGTTGGGAGAATAGATCAACAATTGGAAAAGCTGTGAGTGGATATGGAGGGGTCTGAGAAACAAAAACTGGATGGAATAGGAAAAATAGAAGGGTCACCCTATTCTCTCATTTTTGAAAGGGTTCCAGAATTGACTAAGCAACTGTGAGGTTATGGGTAGAGGTTGAAGCACTTGAGAAGTGAGTAGCACCAGAAAAATGGAACAAAAAGGTTAAGAGCTGATGACTGCAAGCAGGAGCTTCCAGCAGGATGACAGAGGGAAGCAGATTTCTCTAGAAGGCAGATCGCTGTCCCACCCTCTGCTGAGCACTAAGTTTCAAATCCCAGCAGTCCCTGAGTCGGGCAGGGAGCTGGAAAGATAACAAACCCATGCTGGATGACAGAGTTAAAAAGAAACAGTCCATTTCAAAAGAAAGTGTTAATCGTGAGCCAAGTGCAGGACCAGAGGAGTCCCCTAGAATGATGAAATCACCACCAGTTTTCCCAGTAATTGTGCAGCACATGACTGCTAATGGTTCTGATCATGATTATGATGATAAATGTGTCCAATAGATATGATAGATTTTAGGCTTTTTAAAGAGGCTATGATCTCCTACAGAATGCATTCCCCTTATATTAAACAAATATTAAGTAACTGGGCTACCCAAAATAGAGTTATTCGCCAAGACTTAAAACATTTGTAACAGCTGTTCTAGAGGCTAATCAGCAGTTACAATGGTTAATGTGGAGGAGAGAAGAAGCAGTGAATATTGAACAAAGAAATAGAGCAAGAAGAAAGAATATTGCTAAAGATCAATTGCTTGGTGAAGGGCTGTATTCTGACTTACAAGAACAAATTCAATTTGTTGAGCCATTATAGAGCAATGTCACTTGGTGACTTTAAGAGCTTGGGAAAGTCGAAGAGTCTAGGCAAAGACCTGCTACATTCACTAAGAGTATACAAGGCTCTGAGGGAAGCCTTCACACATTTCTTTTAAAGATTGGTTTCAGCTGTAAACAAAGTCATATTAGATCCTGATGTGAGACAGGTATTGCTAGAGACCTTGGCTTTTGAGAATTCAAATATTGAATGTACAAGATATTAGACTGCTATAGTAATGAGCAGCACCAATGGATGAGTGCCTAGTGGAAAAGATATTGGCTCTCATGAGCATTATGCCCGTATCATAGGACAAGCAATAGCCAGAGGTATTGAGATATCAAAATGCCCAGTACTTTAATTGCAGCGAATTCAGCCATTTACAAGGAAATTGTGAGGCTAAAAGCCTCAGAGCTCAAAATTTTCAGTTCGGTAACTGTGGCAAAGGGTACCATTGGACTAATGAGTGCAAGTCCAGGAGAGACATAGAAGTGATTGCTGTGTTTGGGAAATGAAATGTGGGGCCTACCAGCTTGAGGTCCTGTAGCAAAAAATCTGAGCCATTTCTTCCTAGTCATCCAGGAGGTAAAAAGCAGACAGAAAAAGCACAACTAAGTACTGCTGACCTCATGCACTCTACTGAAGGTAATGCTGCTTTAGATTTGGCTACAGATAAACCTCATACCTCATGTCAAAAAATTCAGTGCTATAAAATAACCAGTAGTGTTTATGTACCTTTGCCCTCAGGGACAGTAGGGAATAATCCTGGGAAAAACTAAATTAACTTTCTAAAGATGCATTGTGCCTCCAGGTACTATAAATGGATGAAGTGGAAGTTTCTGGTCAAGCCAGGTGAAGCAGACTCACATGGTGTTTTGCTAAGACAAGACCCATGGGAGGACACTAGATGTTTGGAGAGAGTATAAATAGGACTTAACAAACAGTGACCAGGCACTTGCATAGCTGTCTGTGCAACACTTCATTGGTCTCACATTTTCACATGATTTTACTTCATGGAGAGAGACACAGAAGAGAACTTCTCATGGCATTCCAGCTTCTCCTGGTCACTCCCACTGACTCATGCCAATTCAGTGGAGACCTCACTGTTTCTGCCAAATTGTGCTGTGGCTATTGATTTGTGTTTGGTGACACTCTTTGAACTAGACTGCTGGTATTCTGACAAATGGGGATTGGAATTGCCCCAAAGAACTACTTCCAGGTCCACATCTCCTTGTCCTATTTACCATCTTTTCTCCCCTACCTTTCAATGGTAAGCTATAAGACAACCCTTATTAAAAGTAAGGTTTGAAAAATCTAAGCCTACAGATAGGAATTTCAAGGGAGAAATTAAAATTATGGCATATGTAAAAAAAGAGATGTAAATTAAATGCAGTGGCTAGAACTGCTCAACTGCTATTGTTCCCTACATTAAGGGCAAAACTACTCCAGTAAATAAATCAGGAGCATCTGAGAGTACTGGAAACCATGTGTTGTGGCAAACAGTTGTTAATGATCAAAGACCAAAATTAAAACAGCAGTGAATAGTGTAGAGATGGAAGGTTTGGTGGATACAGGAGCTTGATGTGACTATCATTCCCGCAAATCCTGGAGTTCAAGGGTCACTTCAGAAGGTTTATACACAGTTTATAGGAAATGCCAAGTTATCTCAAATAAAACAAAGTATAGAATGAGTTAAGTGTGTGGGACCAGAAAGGGAAATGGGAGTTCAGAGCTTATGTGGTTGACATACTCATAAATTTATGGAGAGGGATCTTTTACAACAATGGGATAGTCAAATTAATATTCCTGCAACCCCAGAGATAGCTCATGATGAAATTAAGGAGGGAACAATAGAGGTTCTTAGGGAAGGTATTGATATGTATCAACACAATCACAGGCTGTGCTCACTGTCCAAACAGAACATTACAGGGATTGAGTTTCCTAATTTGGAATAGGGACCTCTGCTGAAATACCAACACCCTTACCCTTAAAATGATTGACTGAAAACCCTGCGTGGGTAAGGCAATGACCCTACCTGAGGAAAGATTGTAGGCACTTGAACAGATGGTTCAAAAGCAGCTGGAGGCTCAATATATAGAAGAATCTACCAGCCCACGAATTCCTCTGTATTTGTTTAAAAGAAAACACAAAAATGGAGGATGTTAAGAGATTTAAGGAGTCGGAGCCCCGCCAGACCGTCAGAATTTAGCTCCAGTTGCTTGGTGCGATGCCTCTGTTCACTGCCAACCCATTTGAGCAAGATGTGGTTGTAACCTGTTTTTGCATAGTCAGGCTGCCCTCATAGCCCTGGAGCACACCTGTATCAGCTTCTCCAGTGCTAGGAGTGCAATCTCCACCATGCCTGTTCAGCTACAGTCTTTTAAAAAGTATAGTTTCGACACCCAGTATCAGAGGTGAGGAGGACACAACATCAGTCTCAATACTGGGCAATACTGGGAACAGCAGGACCAGGTACACAGGAATTCTGCCAGCCCAGTGCCTCAGGTTCCTTCCAGTCCCACAACACCCAGAGGAAGATCCACTCCCAGGCGCTCTAACACACCCAGGATCAGAGGTGAGGAGGACATAACATTTGTCCCAACACTGGGAGTAACTGGGACCAGCGGGACCAGGCACACAGGAACTCCACCAGCCCAGTGACTCAGATTTCTTCTGGTCTATCTGGGCTGGTGCTCTGAACAGACCTTGGGCGAAAGCTCCACAGCCAGTCCCACAACTCACAGAGAAAGCCACACTCCCAGGTGATCTAACAATCCCAGAGTCACAGGATCCCAGAGACAGCTTGACTCTGAAGAGTTCTGACACAATCAGGATCACAGGAAGGTCAGGCTCTAGTCAGATTTAGCAAGGGCAGGTAACACGAGAGATAACCAGATGATTCGGAGCAAGCATAAGAATATAAGGAACAAAAACCAAGGCTACTTGGCATCATCCGAACCCAATTCTCCCACCATAGCAAATTCTGGACACACCATTACACCAGAAAAGCAAGATTCAGATCTAAAATCACTTCTCATGGTGATGATGCAGGACTTTAAGAATGACATAAATAGCACTCTCAAAGATATACAGGAGAACGCAGGGAAACAGCTAGAAGCCCTTCAAGAGGAAACACAAAAATCCTTTAAAGAACTACAGGAAAACACAATCAAACAGGTGAAGTAAATGAGGAAAACCATCCAGAATCTAAAAATGGAAATAGAAATAATAAAGAAATCAGAGAGACAACCCCGCAGATAGAAAACCTAGGAAAGAAATCAGGAGTCATAGATGCAAGCATCAGCAATAGAATACAAGAGA
>NW_022196903.1:43062048-43066996 GCF_008632895.1 Mastomys coucha
TACAGTTAATACATTTGGAGTTATTTAAAATTTATATTGAGAAAAACATTTGTATTTTCAGTATTGCATAGACAAGCATGTACATAAGACTGTTAAATTGATTGTTGTTTTATATCAACAATTATTTATTTATATTTATTTATAAATATAAATACTTATTTATATTTAAATACTCACTTTTATTGTTAAAATATTTTATAAATTTTAAAGAATATGATAAAAAAGATATTGTAGGTATTGAAAGGGGGGTCTCTGGGAGGAGTTGGGGCACAAAAGGAAAACAAGAATATGATTTAATTCTATTTACTTAAAATATGTTTTTAAATGTTAACAAATTCAGATAAATTGAAATCATGTAACTTTTCTCATCATATTGCAATAAAAATTTAAAAAAGAGAGAGAGATTAAGACTGGTGAATAGAGTAATTCAAACAATGAGTCCTTTACAGTCCTTTGCCTTCTTTATTACCTAATGCTTTTTCATAATCCTTTTGCATGAGCATGATGTGGAAAGGTTTGCTTTCTCAGTACCTACTTGTAGTAATAATGGTTCACTAAAGAGACATCATTGGAAAGTTCCTCCACAGGGAATGTTAAATAGTCTAACTTTATGTCAAGATTTTGTGCAACTACTGCTAGAAATAATTTGTAGACAATTTCCTCAATATATTATCATTACATGAATATTTTATTGCCTGATTCTGACACACATACTTTAGAGAAAATATTTAAGGAAGCATAAAGAATCCTGCCATGTTGGGGGTTATAAATGGTTCCTCAAAAACTACAGAGGAGATTCTATTAACTATTTGGGTTATAAAGTAAGTCAAAAAAGCAACCACAAAAGCTTCAGATCTATAGATCAGTTAAAAACTCTTAATGATTTTCAAAAATTAATAGTGACAGCCTACAATTGGATTAACTATTCATGAATTAAGTAATTTGTTTCAAAAGTTGCAAGGAAATTGTGACTTAAACAGTCCAGGATGGTTGAAAGCTGAAGCAGGGTGAGGCGTGGGTGGAGAGACAGACAGGGAGAGGGACAGGGAGGGGAGAGAGGAGAAACAACTCTGGTAGAACAGAGACTGCAAGATGCATATGTAGACTGAATTGATCCTAAACTTGATTGTATTTTTATTATTTTGCCTTCAACTCATTCTACTACTGGACTCACTATTATGAGTGAATATTATGGCATGAATTTTCTTAGCACATAAACAAAGTAAAATATTAAAGACTTATATAGAAAAGGTTTCTAGTTAATCATAGAAAGTGGAACAAATCAATTGTCAGGAACAGGCCCGGCCGAAATTGTAGTGCCTTTATTAATGCTGAGATTATGTCATTATAGCTAATCAACAGAGATTAGTAATGAGCTTGTAGCAACTATTTGGGAGAAATTGATAATAAATATCCTACAGTCAGGGACCTGCAATTTATACAAAGAACTAATTGAATTCTTCAACATATTGTAAAGGGACTGCCAAATCCCAAGTCATCTGGATTCTATACTGATACAAATATACTGGGGATGGCAGACTACAATTCAGACAAAATAAGCAAAGTAATCCAAGCCCATAACTTTAGTTCAAAAATCCTTATGATATTATCAGGTTTTTCTGGCTCTCTCTCTCTCTCTCTTTTTTTTTTTTTTTTTTTTTTTTTTTTTTTTTTTTTTTTTTTTTTTTTTTTTTGGTTTTTTGAGACAGGGTTTCTCTGTATAGCCTTGGCTGTCCTGGAACTCATTCTGTAGACCAGGCTGGCCTCGGACTCAGAAATCCACCTGCCTCTGCCTCCCAAGTGCTGGGATTAAAGGTGTGTCCTAGCTCTCTTCATATAATTACTGACTCTCAATATGTAGAAAGAATTGGTTTGCATATAGAAACTACTGAATTTATTCTTGATAATTTAAAATTAACTTTGTTATTTATGCAACTGCAACAGACAATCAGAAATAGAAACTATACATTATATATTACTCATATTGGTCTTATACAGGTTTTCCAAGTCCATTGACAAAAGGAAATGAGGAAACTAACCAATTATTATTAGGAAATGTGTTAGAAGCCTCAAATTTTCATGAAAACACCATGTTAAATGTTAGGGCATAGGTAAAATGTTAAGGCCTAGGTAACAGTTACTAGGCTAGCCTGCATTATAGAGAAACTTCCTCATATGTTTCTGCTGTTACTAAGAACCTTTCTAATGCCAAGATTGATTACATATTCTGTTATGTTTTGTGCCCTTGGAAACCAAACATGATAAAAGTCAATAGAACTCTTCTGTATAGTTACCCACAATAAGTTTGGACCAGAACCAACTATCCAACAGCACTTTCTGCCCTGTGTATAATCTTTTACAGTTTAAGCTGCCCCTGGGATAGACCTTAACATAAGAGAGACACATGTCCCAATAGAAGAAACTATTTGGAAAAGACTTCAATTTTGAGCAGTTTAAAGTTTAAAGTTTAAAGTTTCAAGACCTCCCTGGAAACTGACATCCTACCTGGCAGAAAGAGCCATGTACGTTGCTAACTGACATCCTGGTTGGCAAGTAATGCATGAATGTTAGAAAAGTACCATCCTGATAGACAAGTTAGGACAAGAATATTATACAAGGCAAGTACCCTGCCACAGGTGAACACCCCAAACAATGGGAACAGATAAATGTACAACAAAGACATGATCCTAGGGACATCCTCTATCCTTGAATCCTGATGGGTGAAATAACTTGGCACAGATGTTTGTGGACTAGGTGCTTAAAAACCCTGTAGGATCTTAACTTGGATTCATAGTTCAGTTTTGGAATCTGGACCATGTCCATGGTTGACCAGTCCTGAGGCATTTGTTCAATAAACTATCCCTGTCTGACTGAGATCAATGTTTGTGTAATTTGTGAGGCAATTCCTGATTTCAAAATTAACAGAAAAGGTTTATTGAGAATTTTTTCTATCACTTGACAACAAGCCATAGAAATTATAAGAAAATGTCTTACTTGTTCTCTGAAGAACCAACTCTATTACCTGCTGGAAGTAACCCTAAAGGGTAACAAAAAAAGTGAAATTGATGGATGGATGTGTTTCATTTTGCAGATTTGAAAAACAAAAGTTTGTATGACATATGGTTGATACATATTCAGGGTTTCAAAGGGCAACTGGTTTTAGTTCTGAAAAAGCTGATTCTGGATTTATTGGAAATAATGGCAATTATGGGGCTACCTACATGAACTAAGACTGATACTTCCTCCACATATGTCAAGAGTAATTTGAAGCAGTTCTTTACATATTATAATACAAAGCACCCTCACCCCAGGGACAAACTACATAGTACTTTGTTAACCTTAAATATTCTTTTACTTTAACTTTTATTGCATTATGATGAGAAAAGTTACATGCTTTCAATTTATCTGAATTTGTTAACATTTAAAAACATATTTTAAGTAAATAGAATTAAATCACATTCTTGTCTCCCTTTTGAACCCCAACTCCTCCCAGAGACCCATCTTCAATACCTACAATATCTTTTTTTCATATTTTTAAAAATTTATAAAATATTATAACAAAAAATAAGTATTATAAAAGTTGTTTGATATAAAACAACAATCAGTTTAACAGTCTTATGTAGATGCTCGTCTACAGCAATAATAAAAATACGTTTTTCTCAATATAAATTTTAAATAACTCCAAACATATTGACTGTATATTTCAAAATAATACATCACTACTAGCATTTTCTTAAATGAACATAAATATATAAAGTCTTTTTGTTTGTTTTGTATTTAGTAGGGTTTAAAATCTTGGCTTTTACTGGGGTACAAGCCCAAAATAAGAACAATGTTTAGACATTGGATTTCATTGTAATAAGGCTGTACTTCAATGACCCTCACATCACCAAAGGATTTTATCTCCATTTTAGCTAAGCTGAGAGTTGACAGTTCTGCTGAGCCAAGGAATGAATTGTAGGCACGATTTTTGGATACAGACTTGCTGCTATGGTCAAAGCTATTTGACTTGAGTGAGTGACTTCATTCTCAGCCCACAGAGAACAGGTTACATTCATTTAAGAAATGGTGTAGGTATTAAGATGGTCTATCCATAAAGTCATTCACCAACTGTTTCAATGAACAATGGTTCTGCTTGGAGGGTGGCACAGACATTAAGTGAGGGTAAGAATTTGGTTCATTGCTGTAGGGGGTCCGGCCGGTGGACCCTCACTTCCGTTGGGTGCTTCTTGGGCTGGAGATTATTGAGTACCTGTGAACACAAGCGGGTAAGAGAGAAAGAAAGACAGGGACGCCATGTAGCTGTACCGAGAGATGTGTGTGTTTACTACAGGATCACTGAGTTTAAATAGTCACACTCAGGAACGAGACCCAGGGGAAATCGAAACCCACCCATCTAACATAAACACGAGATAATCCATAAACACCAGACTGGAGGAGGATCTTGAAAAGAAGGTCCGACAAGCTTTTAACATAAACTTGAGACCTGTCAGTCTTTGATCTCAGGAGCTGCAGTAAGTGTTCCGCACTGCGGGTGTCCAGCTCCAGCTTCCAGCCTGTCAGGGCTGCTTACAGAAACCAAATCGCTCCCAAGCAAAGGGGGAAGGAGTCCACACATTGCTATGATAATTTGAAAAAGCATTCATCTCAGAGAAAGAATAACTTATAAAGTCCTCTTCTTCAAACTTGATACAGGAGTTACAATCATCAAGCAAAGCATTCAGTCTTACACTTTGTTGTTCTCTTACAAGGCCCTTCCCAATTTAATTGTCTACGTTTCTTTTGGGTATATAAATACTTTTGAAATATGTAAGCTGTTCTGAAAACCATAGTATAGTGTAAAAAAAATGAAATAAACAATGCTATTAACAGAGAGGCTGAGATAGGAGAAGCAAGATCTCAAGAACATTATGTTGTATGCAGCAAGACACTTGTCACGAACAAACAA
>NW_022196903.1:43068244-43083551 GCF_008632895.1 Mastomys coucha
GATTTCTTTATTGTTTCTATTTCCATTTTTAGATTCTGGATGGTTTTGCTCATTTACTTCACCTGTTTCTCTTGAAGGGCTTCTCGCTGTTTCCCTGTGTTCTCCTGTATATCTTTGAGAGTGCTATTTGTGTCTTTCTTAAAGTCCTGTACCATCATCATGAGAAGTGATTTTAGATCTGAATCTTGCTTTTCTTGTGTGATGATGTGTCCAGGACTTGCTATGGTGGCAGTATTGGGTTCTGACGATGCCAAGTAACCTTGGTTTTTGTTGCTTATATTTTTATGCTTGCCCTACACCAACTGGTTAACTCTAGTGCTACCTGCCCTTGCTAAATCTGACTGGAACCTGTCCTTCCCATGATCCTGGTTGTGTCAGAACTCCTCAGAGTCAAGCTGTCTCTGTGATCCTGGGCTTGTTAGAGCACCTGGGAGTGCAGCAGCTTCCGTTGGGTGTTGTGGGACTGGCTATGGAGCCTGGTGCTCAAGGTCTGCTCAGGACACCAGCTCAGACAGACTGGAAAGAACCTGAGCCACTGGGCTGGCAGAGTTTCTGTGTGCCTGGTCCCTCGGGTCCCAGTTACTCCCGGTGTTGGAACAGATGAGTCCTTCTCACCTCTGATCCTGGGCGTGTTAGAGTGGAGTTTCCTCTGGGTATTGTGTGACTGGCTGCAGAGCTTGTGCCCAATGTCTGCTCAGGGCACCAGCCCAGACAGACCTAAAGGGAACCTTAAATATCCTTAATGAAAAAGGAACAACAGCAGCTGAGAGACAATGGATTTTAGAAAAGACTTGAATTAAATCAGCCCATATACTATAAGGATGTGCTAACACCAGAATAGAATCTTGTAATAATTTTGTGTTGGAAATTTGTTTTTGTTTATGTTTTTACAGAAAATGAAAAGATATGGATACCATGCAAATTGCAATGGTTAGATCTTTCCAGGGAAGACCTCCTGAGAGATGAGACTGTCTCTACAGAGTCAATAAATCTTTTTAACTACCTGGTCCTCATGACTCATTACATGCCAACCTTTCATATGGCATGGGTGGAGATTTATATTACAGTTTGGTTATGGGGTCCAAATGGACTTATAAAGTTGACAGATGCCTTTCACCTGCTCAAATACAGAACAGAAAATTATACTTAGCTGATTTGTGCATATTACACATTCTGTACATATGTTAATGCAGAAATGTACCTACACTATTACCTTTAGAAGTTTGTGTATTTTCAGAACAAAAAAATCAGACACCAATGAAGACAAAGCAAGGAGCCTAGGAGATCTAGCCTCACAAACTTCCTGAACTGCTGTTGCCTCAAAATTTGCATCCAGGACTATTTCAAAGCAGTTAGCTCAGAAGGCCCAGCCTTAAAGGCTGATTCAGCCTGGACTACAGTTAAGTTCTACACTTCCTATCACACAGAGAATCAATACAGCCAACTCTCCCAGGACTTCGCCAATAGCCCAATTTTCTTAGGATCCCCAAGAGATATCTTCACTCCAAGGCAAAAGGAAGCAGTTTTAAGGAAACGATGCCCCCATTACCAAGAGGTAGAGTGGTGGTTACTGGTCACTCCTTGGGTTATAGATGTTTGTTGCTGTTCAGAAGGGTCAGTTACAAGTTGTTATCAGTCTTGATCAGGAAGGAAACAAAGTAAAGGAGGTTAAAATCTCTTCCTCCCTTTCTTGTCTTGACACTATCCTTCTTCCTCTCCTATCTAGTGTTACAGGAAAGGATAGGAAAGGGGGATAAAAGGAAAAAAAAAGCAGATATCAGGAAATAAGGAAAAGAAAAGAAAAGTAGGCTATTGTATCTGCTTTTAACTAAAAAGCAATAAGTCTCAAATATTTTACATTGGTATGGATTTTTTTATATTGACAGAAATTTAAGGTTATACTTGTTACAATATAGTATATGTTTTAACTCTTGTTTAAAGTATTGTGCATATTCAACTCGTTTTAAAAGTAAAGTTCTAGAGCCAGGCAGTGGTGGCGCATATCTTTAATCTCAGCACTTGGGAGGCAGAGGCAGGTGCATTTCTGAGTTCGAGGCCAGCCTGGTCTACAGAGTGAGTTCCAGGACAGCCAGGGCTACACAGAGAAACCCTGTCTCGAAAAACAAAAAACAAAAAAAAAAAAAAATAAACAAACAAAAAGTAAAGTTCTAGACTTATGAAAGCTACTAGTTTCAACTGTTTAGAATAATTGAGAAATGTAAGTTAGTAGTCATTTGCCTATAAACAAACCTGTAGTAATGTAGTTAACTATAGAAATACATTTTATTTAGCTTTCTGTATATGGTTTCAATGTTAGCAGAAAGTAAATATCTAGAAACAAGCAAAGTTTGTCTATTCAGATAGACTTTAGATATACGGTCCTCAAATACTTAATAGAGCTGAAAAATCTGACATTTAATATATTTTAATAATTAAAGGCTTTTTTGTTTTTGTTTTATTATATATTTTCTTTATTTACATTTCAAATGTTATCTCCTTTCCTGGTTTCCCCTCTGAAAACTCCCTACCCACTCCCTGCTCCCTCTGTTCACCAACCCACCCTCTCCGGCTTCCTGGCCCTAGCTTTCTCCTACACTGGGGCACAGAGCCTTCATAGGACCAAGGGCCTCTCCTCCCATTGATGTCCAACAAGGCCATCCTCTGCTACATATGCAGCTGAAGCCATGGGACCCTCCTTGTGTACTCTTTGGTTTAGTCCCTGGGAGCTCTGGGGGGTAGTGGTTGGTTCCTATTGTTGTTCTTCCTATGGGGCTGCAAACCCCTCAGCTCCTTGTGTCCTTTCTCTAGTTCCTCCATTGGGGACTTTGTGCTCAGTCCAATGGTTGGCTGAGAGCATCCACCTCTGTATTTGTCAGGCACAGGTAGAGCCCCTCAGGAGACAGCTATATCAGGCTCCTGTCAGCAAGCACTTCTTGGCATACATAATAGTATCTGGGATTGGTGATTGTATATGGGATGGATTCCCAGGTGGGAAAGTCTCTGGATGGCTTTTCCTTCAGTCTCTGCTGAATACTTTGTCTCTGAAACTCCTCCCATGGGTATTTTGTTCCCCCTTCTAAGGAGGACCAAAGTATCTATACTTTTGTCTTCCTTCTTCTGGAACTTCATGTGGTCTGTGAATTCCGAGCATCTGGGCCAATATCCACTTATTAGTGAGTGAATACCATATGTGTTCTTTTGTGATTTGGTTAGCTCACTCAGGATGATATTTTCTAGTTCCATCCATTTGTCTAAGAATTTCATAAATTCATTGTTTTTAATAGCTGAGTAGTACTTCATTGTGTAAATGTACTACATTTTCTGTATCCATTCCTCTGTTGAAGGACATCTGGGTTCTTTCCAGCTTCTGGCTATTATAAATAAGGCTGCTATGAACATAGTGGAGCATGTGTCCTTATTACACATTGGAACATCTGGGTATATGCCCAGGAATGGTATAGCTGGGTCCTCTGGTAGTACTATGTCCAATTTCCTGAGTTACTGCCAGACTGATTTCCAGAGTGATTGTACCACCTTACAACCCCACCAGCAATGAAAGAGTGTTCCTCTTTCTCCACATCCTTGCCAGCATCTGCTGTCACCTGGAGTTTTTGATCTTAGCCATTCTGACTGGTGTGAGGTGGAATCTCAGGGTTGTTTTGATTTGCATTTCCCTGATGACTAAGGATGATGAACATTTCTTTAGGTGCTTCTCAGCCATTCGGTATTCCTCAGTTGAGAATTCTTTGTTTAATTCTTTACTCCATTTTTTTAATAGGGCTATTTGGTTCTCTGGAGTCTAGCTTCTTGAGTTCTTTGTATATATTGGATATTAGCCCTCTATCAGATATAGGGTTGGTAAAGATCTTTTTCCAATCTATTGGTTGCTGTTTTGTCCTATTGACAGTGTCCTTTGCCTTACAGAAGCTTTGTAATTTTATGAGGTCCCATTTGTCAATTCTTGATCTTAGAGCATAAGCTATTTGTGTTCTGTTCAGGAGATTTTCCCCTGTGCCCATGTCCTGGAGACTCTTCCCCACTTTCTTTTCTATTAGTTTCAGTGTATCTGGTTTTATGTGGAAGTTCTTGACCCACTTGGACTTGAGCTTTGTACAAGGAGATAAGAATGGATCAATTACTAATCGCCAGTTGAACCAGCACCATTTGTTGAAAATGCTGTCTTTTTTTCCACTGGATGGTTTTAGCTCTTTTGTCAAAGATCAAGTGACCTTAGGTGTGTGGGTTCATTTCTGGGTCCTCAATTTTATTCCATTGATCTACCTGCCTGTCATTGTACAAATACCATACAGTTTTTAATCACATTGCTCTGTAGTACAGCTTGAGGTCAGGGATAGTGATTCCACCAGAAGTTCTTTTATTGTTGAGAATAGTTTTCCCTATCCTACGTTTTTTGCTACTCCAGATGAATTTGGAAATTGTTTTTCTAACTCTATGAAGAATTGAATTGGAATTTTCATGAGGATTGTACTGAATCTGTAGATTGCTTTCCACAAGATGGCCATTTTTACTATAGTAATCCTGCCAATCCATGTGCATGGGAGATCGTTCCATCTTTTGAGATCTTCAATTTCTTTCTTCAGAGATTTGAAGTTCTTGTCATATGGATCTTTCACTTGCTTAGTTAGAGTCACACCAGGGTATTGTATATTGTTTGTGACTATTGTAAAGGGTGCTGTTTCTCTAATTTCTTTCTGAGCCTGTTTATCCTTCAAGTAGAAGAAGGCCACTGATTTGTTTGAGTTAATTTTATATCCAGCTACTTTGTTTATCAGGTTTAGGGGTTCTCTGGTAGAATTTTTGGAGTCACTTAAAAATACTATCATATCATATGGAAATAGTGATATTTTGACTTCTTCCTTTCCAATTTGTATCCCTTTGATCTCCTCTTGTTGTCTGACTGCTCTGCTAGGAATTTGAGTACTATATTGAATATATAGGGAGAGAGTAGGCAGCCTTGTCTAGTCCCTGATTTTAGTGGGATTGCTCTTCATTTAGTTTGATGTTGGCTACTGGTTTGCTGTATATTGCTTTTACTATGATTAGGTATGGGCCTTTAATTCCTGATATTTCCAACACTTTTATCATGAAGGGATGTTGGATTTTGTCAAATGCTTTCTCAGCATCTAATGAAATGATCATAAGGTTTTTTCTTTGAGTTTGTTTATATAATGGATTATGTTGATGGAATTCCATATATTGAACCATCCCTGCATCCCTGGGATGAAGCCTACTTGATCATGATGGATGATCATTTTGATGTGTTCTTGGATTTGGTTTGCAAGAATTTTATTGAGTATTTTTGCATTGATATTCATAAGGGAAATTGGTCCAAACTTTTCTTTCCTTTTTGGGTCTTTGTGTGGTTTAGCTATCAGAGTAAATGTGGCTTCATAGAATGAGTTGGATAGAGTTCCTTCACTTTCTATTTTTTTTGGAATAGTTTGAGGAGTATTGGTATTAGATTTTCTTTGAAGGTCTGATAGAACTCTGCACTAAACCCATCTGGTCCTGGGCTTTTGTTGGTTGGGAGACTATTAATGACTGTTTCTGTTTCTTTAGGGATTTATAGTACTGTTTAGATCATTTATCTGATTCTGATTTAACTTAGGTACCTGGTATCTGTCTAGAAAATTGTCCATTACATCAGATTTTCAAGTTTTGTTGAGTATAGGCTTTTGTAGTAGGATATGTTGATTTTTTTGATTTCCTCGGTTTCTGTTGTTATATTTCCCTTTTCATTTCTGATTTTGTTAATTTGGGTACTGTCTCTGTGCCCTATGGTTAGCCTGGCTAAAGGTTTATCTATCTTGTTGATTTTCTCAAAGAACCAGCTCCTGGTTTTGTTGATTCTTTGTATAGTTCTTTTTGTTTCTACTTGGTTGATTTCAGCCCTGAGTTTATTTCCTGCTGTCTGCTCCTCTTGGGTGACTTTGCTTCTTTTTGTTCTAGAGCTTTCAGGTGTGCTATTAAACTGCTAGTATATGCTCTCTCCAGTTTCTTTTTGAAGGCACTCAGAGCTATGAGTTTTCCTCTTAGCACTGCTTTCTTTGTGTCTTAATTCATAGTGATCTGATAGGAGGCATGGGATTATTTCAATCTTTTTATATCTGTTAGGTCTGATTTGTGACCGATTTTATGGTCAAATTTGGAGAAGGTACTATGAGATGCTGAGAAGAAGGCATATCCTTTTGATTTAGGATAAAATGTTCTATAGATATCTGTTAAATCCATTTGGTCCAAAACTTCTGTTAGTTTCACTGTCTCTTTGTTTAATTTCTGTTTCCCTGACCTGTCCATTGATGAGAGTGGGGTGTTGAAGTCCCCCACAATTATTGTGTGAGGCGAAATGTGTGCTTTTAGCTTTAGTAAAGTTTCTTTTATGAATGTGGGTATCCTTGCATTTGGAGCATAGATGTTCAGAATTGAGAGTTCTTCTTGGTAGATTTTTCCTTTGATGAGTATGAAGTGTCCTTCCTTATCTTTTTTGATGACTTTTGGTTGAAAGTCAATTTTATTTGATATTAGAATGGCTACTCCCACTCATTTCTTGGGACCATTTGCTTGGAAAAATGTTTTCCAGCCATTTATTCTGAGGTAGTGTTTGTCTTTGACACTGAGGTGCATTTCCTGTATGCAGCAAAATGCTGGTTCCTGTTTACATATCCAGTCTGTTAGTCTATATCTTTTTATTAGGGAACTGAGTCTGTTGATGTTAAGAGATATTAAAGAATAGTGACTGCTGCTCCCTGTTATTATTGATGTTATTTTTGTGTTTGTGTGGTTTTGGTTTTTTGGGGGTTTGTTAAAAGATTACTTTCTTGCTTCTTCTAGATGTAGTGTCCCTCCTTGAGTTGGTATCTTCCATCTATTATCCTTTGTAGGGCTGGATTTGTGGAAAGATATTGTGTAAATTTGGTTTTGTCATGAAATATCTTGGTTTCTCCATCTACGGTAATTGAGAGTTCTGCTGGGTATAGTAGCCTGGGCTGGCATTTGTGTTCTCTTAGGGTCTGTATGACATCTGCCCAGGATCTTCTGGCTTTCATAGTCTCTGGTGAGAAGTCTGGCGTAATTCTGATAGGTCTGCCTTTATATGTTACTTGACCTTTTTCCCTTACTGCTTTTAAAATTCTTTCTTTGTTTAGTGCATTTGGTGTTTTCATTATTATGTGACGGGAATTTCTTTCCTGGTCCAGTCTATTTGGAGTTCTGTAGGCTTCTTGTATGTTCATGGGCATCTCTTTCTTTAGGTTAGGGAAGTTTTCTTCTATAATTTTGTTGAAGATATTTACTGGTCCTTTAAGTTGGGAATCTTCACTCTCTTCTATACCTATTATCCTTAGGTTTGGTCTTCTCACTATGTCCTGGATTTCCTGGATGTTCGGGGTTAGGAGCTTTTTGCTTTTTGCATTTTTTTGATTGATGTGTCAATGTTTTCTAAGGTGTCTTCTGCCCCTGAGATTCTCTCTTCTATCTCTTGTATTCTGTTGGTGATGTGACTCCTGGTTTCTTTCCTAGACTTTTTTTTTCAAGACAAGGTTTTCTCTGTATAGCCCTGGCTGTCCTGGAACTCACTCTGTAGACCAGGATGACCTCAAACTCAGAAATTTGCCTGCCTCTGCCTCCCAAGTGTTGAGATTAAAGTCATGCGCCACCACTGCCCGGCTTTCCTAGGTTTTATATCTCCAGTGTTGTCTTCCTTTGTGATTTCTTTATTATTTCTGTTTCCATTTATAGATCCTGGATTCTTTTGTTCATTTTCTTCGCCTGTTTGATTGTGTTTTCTTGTAATTCTTTAAAGGATTTTTGTGTTTCCTCTTTAAGGGCTTCTACCTGTTTACTTGTGTTGTCCTGTATTTCTTTAAGGGAGTTATTTATATCCTTCTTAAAGTCCTCTATCATCATCATAAGATGTGATTTTAAATAATAGTCTTGCTTTTCTGGTGTGGTGGGGGTACCCAGGGTTTGCTGTGGTCTAAAAACTGGGTTCTGATGCCAAGTAGCCTTGGTTTCTGTTGCTTATGTTCTTACACTTGCCTTTTACCATCTGGTTATCTCTGGTGTTAGCTGGTCTTGCTGTCTCTGACTGTGGCTTGTCCTTCCTGCAAGCCTGTGTGTCAGTACTCTTGGGAGACTAGTTCTTTCCAGGAGGAATTTGTGTATGGAGTGCTGTGGTACAGGGTCAGCTCTGGAGGATTCTGTCCCCATCTGATCCCTGGTTCCTGTGTCTTGATGGCTCTGTGAGGGTTCCTCTTGGGCCAGGAGTTTGAAGAGAAGTAGTGGTGGTCTTACCTGTGCTCACAGTTATGTAGGCACTCCCGGGAGACCAGCTATCTCCTGGTGGTATTTGTATATGTAGCTCTGTGGCATAGGGTCAGCTCTGGGTGCAGACAGAGACCGGAAGACTCCTGTCCTAGGCAGCCCCTCAGTTCCTGTGTCCTGAGGGTTCAGTGTGAGTTCCTCTGAGCAGCAGTAGTGATCTTGTCTGCACTCCTGGGAGGCTCACTTCCTCCTGGCACTATTTGGGTATGGAGTCCTGTGACAGAGGATCTCAACCAAAGGATTTTCAGACAGACAGACAGACAGACAGACAGACAGACATATGAGCACCATCCCCATTCATCTTCAAATCAGAAAATACACACTGGAGAACTTCCAACTGCAGTTTGCTTGAATTGTGGCAAAAATGACAAAATGAACTATTTGTAGGAAAATGTGGTGGTGCTATTAGAAATATAAACATGCAGTTGGCCAACACCACAGTAGAGGGGGTTGGGTCTGCATGTTTACTCTGTGATTTCAGCAAAAGGGACAGGCAGAGGAGCTGTCCATGGTACGAGTCACAGATCCAGCATGGTCAGGCTCTTCACACTGAGCCATAGCAACAGCTGTCAAGAAAGTCAGGATCTTTGTTGGGAATTTTATTCCAAGAGGTAACACTTAAAATTGGGACACATGACTGCTACAGCACAGATGTTGAGCCATTAGGACAGATGTCAGCCATGAGCTACTGCTGGATACAAACCAGGCAAATGAGCAGCTTAGGAACCCTGTGATCTATGAAATCCATATGATCTTATGCTTCCCATCCCCTGTGAAAGCCTGGATTCCCACATTTCCAGCTCTGATGGACCAATTGGACATTTCTGACTCAGGCATATTACCAGGCCAGTATCCCCAACTCCATCAGCGTGATGGTCCTTTGCTGATGCCCAATGCATTCATATGTTGAATTCCATATGCTAAGAATCACTGATGGTTTTCTCTAGTAAAACCTAGCTTTTATAGGTTTAAGAAACTCACTATACATTATAAAAATTCTGATAGCATAGATGAATTGAATCTCTAGCCATGAGTCAAGGGAGAAAGTGCATCTATACCATGTATGTGGACAGTTTCAAAAATGAAAAGGGGGCACCTGGATTTGAACCAGGGACCTCTTGATCTGCAGTCAAATGCTCTACCCCTGAGCTATACCCCCACTGGTACCAGTGTACACAGTTAATAAGTCTCATTTTCAATGGTGATAAATTATGACTGACTATAAAGTTAAATTACAGATCCTCATAGACCTATATCCCAGAAGCTGCCAGACCTGCCTGGTGAGGTGTCTTCCTTAGCTCTGCAGATTTGCAGGCCCATCCTTGAATAGCATCATCAGCCAAGGAAATGGAGAAGAACAAGCCTTCAGATGCTGAGATCACTTCATACTGCTGTCCTGGGCTAGCTCCTGAGCTGGCCGACTGCCTTCCACGTAGGCCCCCAGACACCCCTCCCTTCCTTTCCAGAAGACAAACGGGCTGTCACTCAGAGTTCTCAAAGGGCCCTAGCCGACATTATCAGTTACAACACTGAGGGATCCCTCTTTGCCTGGTATAACAGCTCAGCCAGTCTTTAGCCTCTGAGAGTGAAGAGAGTAAGCAGTGGGCTCTGGAAGGGGGAGAGAAGCTCACAGGGGAAATGTCCACCCTATACAGACAGCCCGATTCTGTGACTGGCCTCCTTAGTTCTGACTACAGATTCACGAGAGAGCCACAGAGGCACATCCTTTTATGGTTAGGCTTTTCTTTCTGGTCCTTGGACACTGGCCGTCACTATAACTTGTATGCCTAGAAAGTCCCTAATTCTCCCTTATAGTTCTTGCCTTCTATTTAACATCATATCTACATATCCATCCACAGGCCAAAAGAACCAGAGAAACTAGGTATATGCAGGAACAAGGGAGACAGATAATAAGAGTGAGAGGGACAGTCAGAACGTAAGAAGAGATGGGATACAGCCATCTATCCACATGATGCACTGGTCTGTAGCTCCCAGCTCTGGCGAGGTCCATGACTGAAATAAATGGAAGAAAAAGGGCTGAGTGTGTCTTATCTCCATGAGTAAAAACAGATTTGTGGTAGGGGGCACCTGGATTTGAACCAGGGACCTCTTGATCTGCAGTCAAATGCTCTACCCCTGAGCTATACCCCCACCTGCTTATTAATGTCTCACAGGCACTCAGAACCTGCATGGCCACTCCCTGGCTGTTAACATCTGGCATCATCTGCTTCCTCCTGTGAGGCCCAGGCCTGAGCTGCCTCTGCACATCTGACTGCCATATCTTCATGAGTGACTGGCATTTTTTCCTGGCTTATATCCTAGCTGAGGCAGGGGCATTAAATTCAGAAGGCTTCAGCTGGTGCTACTTCAACTTTTAACCCAACTAAAAGAGCCATATGCAAACTCAAAAGCTGATCTTTGGAGGTAAGTGGGAGGCAGGAGTGGACAGATTAGAAAGCTCTTGGTCTGCTGAGAAGTCCTTGGTCAGATTCTCTAGGAGGGACAAAGAAATCCCTCCTCCCTAATACCAAGGGAAAGCAGAGTCTACAAATATGATGAAGGACGTCTGGTGACCATGGTCACTGAAATATAAGACACTGGCTGATAACAAATGATCAGAAGGAATCAGATTGAGTCTTAGAGCAGGTTGAGACAAAGTTCCTGTGTCTTGCTCTTGTAAAGAATGCAGACTTTCTCATTAGCACAGGTCACCTCCACTGCCTCACCCAAGGATATAGTATACACCCTGATGTTTGATCTCCAGTGTGCTAGAGAACCTGACCCACCTCCTTCAGACTGGACTCTACCAGGCTTGCATTTACCATATTCTTCACCATACACCTATCACAGGACACCCAGAATCCCTTCATGCCCTGCATACCCCATCCTTTGCTGGTCAGCATCCATAGCGCCTCAATTGGAGGATCAGTGCATAGGGCCAGAGTCCTGCTCTGCTTCCTTCTTGTGGTTTTGCCTGCAAATTCCTCACCCTGTTTCACTCCCACTCCACTCTAGCCTTCTGCGCATTTGTGTATTGGGAATTTTTTTTGTGTGTGTGATTTTTTACCTGCTGGTCATCCTGCCTTATCATTTTCTGGTCCAAAATTTGAATGAAAATATCCAAATCTGGGAGAGAGTTAATCACATGTAGACCCAGCGTCTGCATGGCCCAGGTACAAAGACTGATCATTTTAACAGTCAGAGCTCAGCATCCACATGGCCCAGGTACAAAGACCTATCATTTCAACAGTCAGAGCAGAGCCTACAGAATGTAGGCTTGGGTTTTTCAAAAACCTACTTTAATTAGAGTTCTTAAATTCTTCAACCTTCTTTCTAGCCTACCTACCAAAGGTAGTGGAAAATGAGAGTTAATAGGTAGACCTGTTCAGAAGTGGTTCTTTGGGGTCAATTTCACTTTGTTGTCAGTAGTCCAGTGCACTCAGTGAATATAAAACTCAAATCAGCAATGGCAATTTGATCCAGGAAAAACTGAGAGGCTCTGCCAAATCGACATGGGTCTGTGGAAATGTCAAGAAACAGCTGAAATATCATGAGAAGTTCTTTGGCAAGTTACTCTGTATGAATTCACAACAAGCAAAGATCAGAAACGTGGTACAAGGTGAACCAATGCAAGAGCTTCATCACATTGTCTGTGGGATTATGTTTATACTCTTCCTAATTGTCACACATCCTTCCCCTGTCAGCTTCAGCAAAGCATTCACTCATCTGTTTGTTTCAGCAAGACATCCCATGACATAACTGAGTCCCCAAAGAAATGAGAAGTTTCCACTTCACATGAATTTCTGCCATGTGAATCCTTCTCCTAGAAACCATCACAAAGCCACACAGATAACAAAGATGTAAGAGTGGATCCTAGTCAAAGATGTGGTCTGTGGAGATGGAGATGCCCTAGCACAAGTTTTGTGATTTGCATAAGCTGATGAGGGCAATCACAGAATGCTTCTTCTTGGGAAAACATTCATTCATATTTTATCTAGTAAATATATGTCTGCTGTATATTTTCCTCATAGAACAAGGACTTTGCAAAGTAGTCAAGCCATTACACATAGAAAGAACAAGCTTAGCCACCTCGCTGGTAAGTTCTTACACATAAGCAGACAACACAAAGTTCACACAAGCTCTGCAGAGACAGCAGGAGGTTACCATTGCTCAATTCACCACAGAATTCAGCACAACCTTAAGTTTTGAGAGAATACTGGAGTGGTGAGGACAGTGTTCAAATGACCTAGTTATAGAAAAATGTGGTTATATTATTAGAAATATACAATTAATATTTGCGACTACTAACCACCAATACACTGCAAGGTTTCAGATGAATATTTGAGAAGATCCTTGCATTCAACATTGGTTCTTCTTAGCTTTTGTTACTTGTAACAGAAAAATATGTCAATAAAGACTCATGTGACCCACAGAACTTCTTTTTCAAGTTTGAAGAAGGACTGGTATCCTCCAAAACATCACTGGAATTTGTCACTGATGTGGCAATACACAGACACTAGGACCCCAGCATTGTGCTGATTTGAGCCTGTGTTTGCATTGGAATCCCTGTCGCTGGAGAAAGAGCTGAGAACCTCAGCACAGTGGAAGACAGTGGGGGTCTGCATGTTCCCTGCGTCTTCAGTAAAAAGGACAGGCAGAGGAGCTGTCCATCAGAGCTCCAGCATAGTCAGCCTCTGCTTGGCCCTTTACACTGAGTCGTAGCAACAGTTGCCAAGAAAGTCCGGATCTTCTGTGGGAAACTCATTCTAAGGAATAACACTTAAAATAGGGAGATGTGGCTGCTACAGCACAGATGCTGAGCCTATAAAACAGATGTCAGTCATGGGCCACTGTTGGACGCAAACCAGGCCCATGGACAGTTTGGAAACCCTGTGGTCTATGGAATTTATGGCTCTTATTCTCCCTCTGAGAGCCTGAATCCCACCTTTCCAGCTCTGATGCACCTATTAAATGTCTCCAACTCTGGGGAAATACCATTCCAGTAGCCCCTACTTCATTTACTTTACAGTACTTCGATGCTGCCCAATCTATATGTGTGTTGAATACTATATTCTGAGAACTACTGGCGGTTCTTTCTAATAAGACATAGCTTTTCTGGGGTTTGGGGACTCAATCTATATTCTAAAAGTACTGGAGACTTGCTCACCAGAAAGACTTGAGATCATATGAACACACACCTGCCACCTGCCACCAAAGGGATCTGATGGGTGATAACAGTGCTGCGCTCTCACTGAAATGAATGTCAAGCCACCCGAGTCAAAAGAGAAAGTAGGTTTATACTATGAATGTGGCCAGTTTCCAAAATCCCATGAAAAGGGGGCACCTGGATTTGAACCAGGGACCTCTTGATCTGCAGTCAAATGCTCTACCCCTGAGCTATACCCCCACTAGTAACAGTACACACAGTTAATAATTTTCATCTGAGTGGTGATATATTATGACTGACTATATAAAGTTAAATTACAGATGCTCACAGGCCCACTTTCCAGAAGCTGCCAGACCTGACTGGTGAGATGCCTTCCTCAGCTCTGCAGCCTTCCAGGCCCATCCTTGAATAGCACCATCACCCAAGAAAAGGAAAGGAGCAGCTTGCAGACCCTGCACCTACTTCACACTGCTATCCTCGGTCTTGAGCTGGCCTTCCACCTGGGCTCCTAGACACTCCTCTCTTCCTTCTCTGAAGACAGATGGGCTGACCCTCAGAGTTCTCACAGGGCCCTAGCTGGCACTGTCAGCACCAACACTGCAGGGTCCTTCTCTACCTGATATAGCAGCCAGTCTTTAGCCTCTGAGGGTGAAGAGAGTAAGCAGTGGGCTCTGGAAGGGGGAGAGAAGCTCACAGGGGAAATGTCCACCCTACACAGACAGCCTGATTCTGTGACTGGCCTCCTTAGTTCTGACTACAGATTCACCAGAGAGCCACAAAGGGACATCCTTTTATGGTTAGGCTTTCCTTTCTGGTCCTTGGACACTGGCTGTCACTATAACTGCTGTGTCTAGAAAGTCCCTAAATTCTCCCTAAACTAGGTATGTTCAGGAACAGGGAAGACAGATAATAAGAATGGGAGGGAGATATAATCAGAATGTAGGCAGAGATGGGAGACAGCCATCTATCCACACGATGCACTGGTCTGTAGCTCCCAGCTCTGGCGAGGTCCATGACTAGAATGAATGGAAGAAACAGGGCTGAGTGTGTGCTATCTCCATGAGTAAAAACAAGCTTGTGGTAGGGGGCACCTGGATTTGAACCAGGGACCTCTTGATCTGCAGTCAAATGCTCTACCCCTGAGCTATACCCCCACCTGCTTATTAATGTCTCACGGGCACTCAGAACCTGCATGGCCACTCCCTGGCTGTTAACATCTGGCATATGCACTTGCCAGTGCTCTGTCATCATCTGCTTCCTCCTGTGAGGCCCAGGCCTGAGCTGCCTCTGCACATCTGACTGCCATGTCCTCAGGAATGGCCACATTCTCCTGCTGAAGTCCTAGCTGAGGCAGGAGGCTCCAGCTGGTGCTGCTTCAACCTTCAACTCAACTACAATCCACAAGCAACACAAGGGCTACTTAGCTGGCCTCTGGAGGAGCTGCGTCAGCAGAGCAGGGACAGAGAATCCTGACACTATGGCTTCTGCCTGAGCCTTCAAACCTGTCACTACTACATAAACTTGTTTTCATCTATTTGCTAACCAAAATGAATGTACAATTCGATTATTTTGAAAACTCAATATTATTTTTAAAAGGTTACCAAGAAAACAACCACATGTATCCTGAATTCTTCTGTTTAGTTCGTTGCTCGTGTCATCCAATGGGAGCCATTCTCCAGAGGGTTAGCCATCTCTGTTAATCTGTCCTGTGCACTTAGGGGAAACCCATACAACATAGAGTCTCTTATATCATCATGTCTACACATCAGTAACTAACTGACTTGTGATGACATCATA
>NW_022196903.1:43084245-43099605 GCF_008632895.1 Mastomys coucha
AAATGTCTAGCCTTTGTATGCGTGATAAGGCCTATACTTCTTCCCTCATGCTATACTGAGTCTGTACAGTAAATATTTTTCATTAAACACTTGGTTTGAATGAGAACAGCCCCATAGGCTCATATATTTGAATGTTAGGTCCCCAGATGGTGGAACTATTTAGGGATGTTTGGAAGGTGTGACCGTGTAGGAGGAAATCTGTCACTGAGCGTATACTTTGAGGTTTCAAAATCTCCATCAGGCGTAGACCTTCTGCTTCCTGCTCGTGTGTCAGATGTAAACTCTGAGTTTGTGCTCCAGTGACAAGCCTGCCTATGCTACCATGCTCCTCACCATGGCCATCACAGACGAAACTGAAAAAGTTAAGCAATCCCCCACCTAAGCGTTTTCTTTTATAGTAAGCTGTCTTAATCATGATGTGTATTCATGGCAATAGTGTAATGCAGTACTCATGTATGTGACTCTATAGTAACAGAGAACAGTATGAGAAAAGTTGATACTGGAGCCTGTGTTGCTGTTATAACAGGACCTATGCTGCTGCTTGTTGGAGGAATATGGGAGATGACTACACTTTAGATTAGAAAAGCAGTTGAACACATACGCTGTTCCTAGGCCTCCCTTCACATATGTAGCAGATGTGCAGCTTGGACTCCATGTGGAGACAGGGCTATCCCAAAAGCTATTACCTGTACATGGGATATGTTCTAGGTGGGCTGCCATGTCTGGCCTCAGTTGGGAAGGATGCATGTAGCCTGGCAGAGACTTGACATACCAGGGTGGAGAATATAGAGGGGGCCCCCACCTTCTCAGAGGAGAAGGGGGTGGGGGGATGGGTTTTGAGAGGGGTGACTGGGAGGGGTCAGTGAGCAGGATGTAAAGTGAATAAATAAAAAGATGTAAGAAAGTAATGAATAGTAGTTGAATACTATACGTGTGATGTAATGGGCCATACTAACAGGAGCTTGGGAAAAAGTAGTGCTCAAAGCAATGAGATTGTGTAATACAGTTCAAAATGTGTCAAAGAGGAAGGATATTTACATTATTAACAATTTTTGGCAAAATATATTATCTGAAATTGACCTTTTAAAAAATATCTACAATGAACTAAATAGAACAGTTTTAGATCAATATTATTAGCAGAGGAGATTTCAAGACAACCTAATGTTGACAGTTTCATATGGTTATGAGTTATTATCATTCTTTTGCAAATCTGAAATGGAAAGGAAAAGATGGGGAAAATGAAATACAAAACAGATGGCACTGCTTCCTTGGAGTCATCCACCGGCTTTGGCCCTTACAGCCTTAAGGCCTTCTCTCCAGCACAGCACTCTGACCTTGAGTGCAGGGGTTTGAGAAAGGGATTGAATTTATGACTGAGTGTTCCACAGTCTCTCACCCTCTGTGCACTGTCCATTTGTGGGTCTCTGTGTCAACTTCCATCTACTGCAAGGAGAAGCTTTTTGAACGTGAGCTGACCAAAGCACTGATCTGAGTGTAGCAGTCCATCATTAGGAGTCATTTTATTGCTGTGTTCCTGTAGCAGTACAATAGTAGTAGGTTTTCTCCTAGGGCCTATAACCTAGCTAGTCCCAGGTTCAAGGCCATCTTAGCAGGATTAAATATGGGCACCATCTAATGGAGTGGGCCTTTCTGCCATTTTTTAAAAAGTTATGGTTAAACATTGTGTCACAAGCTATTCCAAAGGCTATTGGTTCTTCTCTACAACCTGATGGTATTGACCCTATTGCTTAAAAATATGTTTTTACAATATTTTCATTAATTACTTGAGATGTCATATGGTGTATTTTGATCATATTCACCTTCAACTCCTTTTAATTCCTCTTCACAGAGCCATCTCACCTTTGTACCACAGGCTCTGTGTCCTCCAATTTGTGCTGTCCATATGCTTCTGGGTCAGAAGTGTTCCACTGCAATAAGATTGATTTACCAAGAGCCACTCCCTTAAAGAAAACAATTCTCTCTCCCTAAAAGCCATCAATTCCTTAACATCCAGCCCTTTGAGTGTATCTTGCATAGGTAGGTCTGCAGAATGAGATAAATGCAAACATCCAGGTGTTTGTATTCTGTCTCAGTTGTGAAATAGGATAGGAGGATGCTGGTCATGAGGAGGTGACAGACAGGCGTGCAGAGCTGGCTTAGGACTGGGCCTCACAGGAGAACACAGATGACTTCAGAGTACTGGAAAGTACACACATTGGGGAGTGGCCATACAGCTTCAGAAATGTTTATGAGATATACATGAAGCAGATGGGGGTATAGCTCAGGGGTAGAGCATTTGACTGCAGATCAAGAGGTCCCTGGTTCAAATCCAGGTGCCCCCTTCTTATTGTCTCTTTTATATACGAGAGACCAAATATGAAGTATTGGCTAACATAGGGCTGCTAACAGATTGTGTTCCCATGTGTTCTGTATTCTGCTCAGGCCGGGTCTCTGTTCTCTTCTCTGAGAGGAGCTAGTATAGGACCCACTGTGAGACCCAACCAGGTCACATGTTGTAGCACAAGCCACACTCCAAGGCTTTATAAGGCTCTGTAAGGCTCACTTGGTGCAGAAGGTCACAGAAAAGAGTCTTATGGAGCTGAGGAGTGGCTTCTTCGTCTGGAAATTTCCATAGCTGTCCCATCAGGAAGTCCTCCAGAGCCTCCTATAGGGTGATCCTTAATTCCACTTCCCCCTAACCTGTGCTTTGGCTCCTGCTCTTTCTAAGAAAAGACCAATCCATGAATTTGACTCCTATGTATACTATGACTCTGAGGAAAAAGGAAAATGACTTATCTCTCTTTGTGTATTCACTGTGGCTGATAACTGAGAAGAGCTAATGAACTCCATGTGTGATATTGAGTGAGTAAATAATGGAGTGAAGTAATAGCACCCACCTGATGTCATGAAGGATAAAGTTCTCTCTGGGTTCCAGATTGGGCTAATGAAGACCCAGAATCCGCAGCTCTTGTCTTGGTCATTTACAAAAAATTGTGAACTGAAGGAAACCACTATGATTAAGTATCTTTCTAGATTTAAAGGAGAGGTCTGCAGCACACCCAAAGAGAGAGAGAGGTGCATTTAGGTGGGCTAATCAAAGTTGGAGAGGAGAAGAGTGAAGGGCAGACTTAAATAGAAAAATCCTGCCAGGTTCAAGATCAGTAGAGGAAGCAGTCGATCATGAACAGAGAGCAAGCACGGGTGTGGTATCAAGTTTGAAGAGGTTATAATGAGAGGCTACCTTACCTATAAAATGGGGGTATAGCTCAGGGGTAGAGCATTTGACTGCAGATCAAGAGGTCCCTGGTTCAAATCCAGGTGCCCCCTTTCTTAAATATTATTTTTGTACTGAACTTACCACATCCACCTTAGCAGAACCTCAGTGAAGCTAGGAGATCTCCATTAGTTGAAGATTTTTTTAATAAACTGCATAGCCTCCCTCTCTGGGCTGCATAATACAATGTAATTTGATGCCTTCCATGAGTATGACTTAGCCTTAAGAGTACTTAACATAATTATCACACAAAGGGACAAACTTACAAGACTCGGAATCTACACCCCCACAAACACATTTGCACAATGATTAGAAACAGAAAATGATGGAAGGACAAAATATAACAAATTTTCCCATAAAGGAATATGTGGGCTTCCATCCTAAGTTTCTGCAAGTATTCAGCACAATGGATGAATGTCACAGGAAGAGTCAAAGAATTTTAACACCAAAGGAAGATTGTAAAACCCTAGGCTACAAGTAGTATGTGATATATAAAGAATAAGAAATCATCATGGTAGTTAACTTTTCAACATCAGTACTTGACACTAAGAGATAATAAGAAATGTTTGGAGGAGCAGTGGTAGCACACACCTTTAATCCCTGTACTTGGGAGGCAGAGGCAGGTGGATTTCTGAGTTCCAGGCCAGCCTGGTTTACAGAGTGAGTTCTAGGACAGCCAGGACTACACAGAGAAACCCTGTCTCGAAAAAACAAAAAAAGAAAAAAAAAATGAAATGTTTGTGGCTCCAGGACACCCCTGAGTAACAACTCAAAGGGAAATATCCATACCTGGCACTGGAATGTCTTATTTGGCAATCTATGGCTTCTTGGATGAGCATAATCCCCATGTAGGGCAATTCCAATTAAACTCTGGTGTTCTGAAACCCCAGAACAATACAGGATAATGTCATTGCTCTCAGATGCCTACAAGCATATGCTCACTAAATGCTATTGGTAAAGACACCACACATATTCGGCACAGGACATGGGGAACCAAGTTGGTACTGACCAGGAAGCATCCTCCTCATTGGCTAGTTTTGGTGGAACTGGAAGGTACTTTGTAAAGTCATCAACAGTCTTGCCTAGCTGTGGACTCTGTGAACCGCAATAATGACCTGCATGGCAGGTTATGAGGCTGAAACCCCCTTTTGTTGGGTTCAAAACACCATGTGTTCTAGGAACACAGGGCAAGTGGAACAGGGTAGGCCAGAAGCAAATGTCCTTAGTGTTCATTTGAGAAAACCTAAACCAAACTCTCTGGGAAGAGTTCCTTAGGATGACCTACCTACCTGGGGCTCTAGGGTTGTTTCAGATACACTTGTTTATACCTCTTAATTTTATATAAGCAACTTCATGCTACAGATGTGAAAAAAAAAACACTAAATCAGGCCTAAGCAGGACACAAGTCATAATGACCACGCCACAGCAAAGTTCACGTTAATGATTCAGGGACTCTGGTCCCAGCTTTCCTGAGCAGGGATTGAGCAGCCTCCATCATCTCCCATCTTCCTCACTCTTGTTAAATCCCTTGATGTATCTGAAGAAGAATGGCTTCTGTCCTCAGAATTGTGGAGTTGAAGGTCCAGGAGCATGACATGGCCAGCAGTGTGGCCAGCAGGGTACAGTCTTGAGTCAGGGATTGCATGAACTGTAAGCAACTGCTCTGCCAGTCTCACCACTGCGAACTTTAAGCCCTGAACAGAGGATTCATAAGGACTCAGAGTCCAAAGAACAAAAAGAGAAGGAAAAAAAGGGAGAAAAGAAAGGAAATGTAAGAAAATTGTCCACCAAGAAAACAGAGACAAGACTGAAGGGTGGAAACGTAAGACAGGACTGAAGGGCTGGAGGCTAGAGCACTGGCGTCATGATTTGTAGAAGACACGGGTTTAGTTCCTAGCACCCACTTGGCATCTCACAAAAATCTCCAAGTCCAGGTCCAGGGGATCTGAAATGCTTTTCTCGTTCCCCTGGGTACCAGGAAACCACGTGTTGCATAGACATACATGCAGACAAAACACTCATACAAAAAAAACTTAAAAAGGAGACTGAAGGACAAGGTTTGGTGCTGCACAGTAGGGAGAGTGGGACCAAGTGACCCACTGACTTTGCCTCAGAATAACTTGACAGCCTCAGATTCAGGATATCCCTCCACAATGTCAGGTTTATGGAGTGACTAATTAAGAACTTCTGAAATAGACATAGATCGTTAAACATTGATGGGGCTCTCACTTATGATTGATATCTGATGTTTGTAAAGCACATTGACAGGGTCCTAGGAGGGACAGTGTTGGAGGTGACTGGTAAGCAGAACACTAAAGAGAGAAGACAATTATAGGCTTGTAGATGAATAGAAGCAGCAGTAGGAGTCAGCTGGATTTGAACTCACAACCTGAGTCTGCAGTCCAACAGTCAACAAGTTACATCCCTGTTGTGTCCGGCTTTCCTAGTGCGTTTCACCTGTGTCACCCTGAGTAGATCCCATAATATATTGTATATGTCACGAAACCAGACTCATCACCAGCTCACTCAAACTCTGTGTTTCCTGCTCAATCCCCAAAGGCCCCTCATTCATCTCACAGGTTCTTTTCCAGCAGGAATCACAATCTGAATTCCTTCAATAAGTCAGGGGCTCGGCCTTCTCCTTTAGGACCTGTGGATTTAGGGAGCAGGTTGAGGAATCAAGGCTTGTCAGCAGAGCTCTCACAAGAATCATGAGGATCCAGTGATGTGACTCTATTTTTCAAAAGTCATCATCACAATGCTGCTTGATGACACATATCTGGATACACTGGGCTTCTGTGGGACAGGCTTCCCTTTTCTGGGATGCTTTTCTCCATGTAAGAGAATTTACCAGGCATCACTTCAGTCAGATCAGTCTTCATAAGGAGCATCCAAGTTACACTGCTGAGATGTATCTGATGGGAAGGCTCTGGGTTCTGGGTTCTCTACTCTCCTTGAACTGATTTAGTCAAGGCCTCCTGCCTTGGAGAGAGGTCAGTTTCACTTTTTTTTCAACAGCAAAGTGCTATCTGCATTGCCTCTGAATTCTCTTTATGAATCATCAGTTCTCATGGGAAGTCAAACCCTTCTCATAGAATGTATGATAAGAACAGCCTGTCACAAATAGCTCACACAGTCATCGCTTTACTCTGAAACAGCCTTTCAGCTCTGCAAGTTCATGTGTGTGTGTGTGTGTGTGTGTGTGTATTTCTCCATCCATCCATCCATCCTAATGGGTCCTCATGACAGTCACTTTACACACTTTCAATACTAGTCTTTCATTATCTTTCCAGTAGTGAGCATCCTGTATGTCCTGTACTTTGGAATCAAACCAGTCAACCCAGTGGATGTTCCAGTGACATCCCAATGCACCAGTCTTACAAAAGGAACAAACCATCTTCTGAAAGCAGAAAGAGCACTCCTCTGTCATCTCCTCAACAGCTGACATTAGCGAGTTAGTGACTAAAAAGTTCAGCAATCCTCTGCTGATGTCTTCTGCCTCCTACAGGTTTTGCCTTCAGATAGTGTTTGTCCATGCTGGCACAGCCTCGGCCTCTGCCCACCCCATCCTAGCCTGCCAATAGAGTCCTGAAACTCAGAATAAAGTTCATCACTCAATGGGCACCTCTGGAGCATACCTGGACTGTTGCTCATTGAGTCGGGGGCACTGGAGGAAGGTGTTCCATTTCTGCTCCTGTGATAAAAGAGGCAAGTGAGGGAGGAAAGGGTTGATGTTAGCTCACAATTGAAGTAGAAACCTTAGGGTTCTTTGGAAAGTCAGTTGTGTTGGATGGTGTTTTGCTGGGGCAAACACGTGTAGTAGTATTTTCCTGAAATGGATACAGGTGAAAGACTAAGGCAGACTCATGAAGGAGTGTTTTGCTGAAGCAGACACAGGAGAAAGGATGTTTTACTAAAGCAAACGTGTGAAAGGACATGTGATGATAGATTCTTTGCTAATGAACATGTATTGGTCTGCCTTACATTATGTAGTTGGGCTGTATTTGTTAAGACTTCATAGAAAGAAACACCAAAACACATCCGATGGTGTGCTGCAGCTTCTAGGACTCAGGCTGATTGGCAGAGTGATGTCAGCCGAGACAGACAGATGCTGAGAAAAGACCCGTGGAAGACACAGGATGTTTGGAGGGTATAAATACAACTCCACAGACAGTAATGGAGGCTGAGCTTGGCTTGCTGTACAATGCTTGTTGGTCTCGCATCTTCACTGATCCTTACTTCCCTGACAGAGGCATGGCAGAGAACGGAGGGACCTGGCATTCCTGCTGGTCCCTCCTGCTAACTCATGCTAAGGCTAAGGCTGTCTCTGCTAGATAGTGCCACCATTGCTGATTCATGTTTGCTATCCTGATTCTCCTGAACTGAATTGCTGATGTATCCATAAAGTGTTTTTGAGTGGATGGAGCTGCCATGGCTAACCTGTGAACTGAACTGCCACTTTCCAGGCAACACAGATGGGCATGGCTCCAAAGAACCATTTCTAAACAGATCCACTTCCACTATATACTTTCTTTCCCAATACCTCTGCTGGGTGGAGGACTAGAAAGAAAGAAAAAGAATTTAAGAACCATCATTAAAAGTAGGCTTTGAAAAAATTAAAGTTCACACAATTTCAGGTAATGCTCCCTTATTTCAAGGAAGTCAAGGCAGCAGGAACTTTAAGCAGTTAGTCATGTCATAGCTGTGGTTAAGAGCAGAGAAAAATGAATGCATGCATGCTTGTCAGTGCTAAGCTCACTTTCCACACTCACACAATCCAGGATCTCTGCCTAGGGAATAGTGCTGGGTCTTCATATATCCATTGTCTTAGTCCTCAAGATAATCCCCTCCAGACATGCCCATCTAGATACTGTATTCCTCATTGAGACTTTATTTCCAAGGTGAGTCTACAATGTGTCAAATTGACAATTAAAACTAATTATTCCAGTGAGGATGAGGGAAAGAATACAGATGATGTGGTTAAAAAAAAAAAAAAAGATAGGACTCAGCAGAGATAAGAGCTCTGCAATAGACTAATAATGTTCCTTAGGGGCTCCATCCAGCCTTTGAGCCAGTGAATGCTTATAAGTGTAATCAATGGCAGAAACATCATGGGTGGCCTGCCTAAGATGAATGGTAAGTCAGTAACCAGACATAAATAAGGGGGCACCTGGATTTGAACCAGGGACCTCTTGATCTGCAGTCAAATGCTCTACCCCTGAGCTATACCCCCATTGGTATTGGTGTACACAGTTAATAATTTTCATCTCTGTGGTGATATATTATGACTGACTATAAAGTTAAATTACAGATGCTCACAGGCCCACTTTCCAGAAGCTGCCAGACCTGACTGGTGAGATGCCTTCCTCAGCTTTGCAGCTTCCCAGGCCCATCCTTGAATAGCACCATCAACCAAGAAAAGGAGAGGAGCAGCCTGCAGGCCCTGCGCCCACTTCACACTGCTGTCCTCCGTCCTGAGCTGGCCAACTATCTTCCACCTCAGCCCCCAGACGGCCCCAACAGATGGGCTGTCATTCAAAAATTTGATGGAGGCCATAGCTGACACTGTCAGCTGCAACACTGCAGGATGTCTTTCTGCCTGGCACAGCAGCTGAGCAGTCTTTCGCCTTTGAGGATGAAGCAAGTGAACAGTGGGATCTGGAAGGAGGAGAGAAACTCACAGAGGAAACGTCCAGCCTACATAGACCACCAAGTTTTCTGATTTGTCTCCTTAGTCTTGACCACAGGTTTACCAGACAGCCAAGTAGGGAGATACTTGTATAGTCAGGCTTTCCTTTCTGGACATTGTCGGCCTCTATACCTGCTGTGCCTAGAAAACTGCAGAAGAATCTTCTGTCGTAGTCCTAGTCTTGTCTTTATGAACTCAAAAGAACGAAAGAAGCTAGATATATGCTGGAATTGGGGAGACAGACATTAATAACAAGGACACCCAGCCTGCCAGAATAAATGGGAGGAGGCGATCCATCTACATGACAGGTATTCAGTGGAGCCTGGAGCCCCCAGCTCTGCTGAGACGTGAATGAAAGAAATGTAGAGTGGAATGTGTGTAATATAAATATATGGTAGGGGGTACCAGGATTTGGACCAGAGACCTCTTGATCTGCAGTCAAATGTTCTATCCCTGAACTATATCCCTTCCATCTCAGACATGTCTAATATGTGTCATTCACCTTCTACATTCCTAAACCTTATTTTTTTGTTGTCTCGTGAGACTTGGTAAAACCAGTAGTACTGCCACCACAAACAACCCAGAGAGGTTCCTCTCCTGCCAACATTGTCTCCATTCTACCTCTGTTGTCATGTGAGCACTTTCCCTGGAGACATGAGGACATAAGCTATTACAAAGTACTTTAGATTTATATGTCCGACTTTCTCAGTAAAGTAACAAGCTCTTGGTATGAAGAGGTCCTAATGTATTTTGGACTCCATGTGGTACCTGCATGTGAAAACATCTCTCCAGCCCATGTATGGTTTGTGTGTTAGATTCTAAGTTGGTTGCTGGATAGTTAGTGAAAATGTCTCTTCAGGCCTGAGTGGTTCACTGAAGACCTCTGACAAGCATCAGGAAGACAGCTGAACAGGTGGATAGAGAGGGCCTTTGGCTTAGAACTAGGTAATGCTATGGGCCCCACCCTGCCCCTCAGATCTACCCCTAAAGCATGGATGGTTTTAATCTGACATGTATGTGATGATTTGAGTAAGAATGGCTCCCATAAGCTCAAATATTTGAATTCTTGGTCCCCAGTTATTAGAATTGTTTAGGAAGAATGAGAAGGTATTGAATTTTTGAGGTAAGTGTGTTACTGGGGTTAGGCTTTGAGGTTTCAAAAGCCTGATGCAGGTGCAGTCCTGCAGATCATGTAAGCTCTCGATATCATGCCTTCCTGCCAGTCACCCCACTCCCTACATTTTGATCATGGATTAACCATCTGAAAATGTAAGCAAGTACCCAATTAAATGTTTCCTTTTATAAGTTGCCTTTGCCATGGTGTCTCCTCACAGAAATAAAACAGTAACTAGGACAATGGGTTTTGTACTTGCCAAAGGGTCTTGTACAATTATAGTTAGAAGTGAGATATTTTTAAAGTTTAGCAAGAAAAAAAATTCCCCCTCTTTTTTGTATATCCTTCCTATTCCTCTGTCTGTGTGCCATCAAATAAATTCACTATTCTACAGTTTGTCTAATTAAATACAGTCTTGAAATCAGTAACTGACTGGCTTCTGTAGATTAGGATTATAAATCATGTGCCTTCTGCTATACTCAGTTTTCAAATATATTTCTATCTGAACTTTTGTTTGAATTTTCTTCTATGTTTCTATCATGATGATTAGGTAATCGTATTCATGGATTATCTAGATGGTGCTAAGTGGGGCTAGGATTCTGGGTAGAAGCTTTGCTTTAATAGAAGCTAGTGACATTATACTTAAAATTTTTCATGGATACACCTAGATTCGTGTTTCATTGTTGATTTTAAATCTAACCTAGCTGACAATAAAGCTTAAGTAACATCACTGCATCCTCTGTGAACTTTACACTACACCTCTGGCTCCTAAAGTCTCATTCTTCTCTCATAATGCACATCAGCTTTCGTCAATCTCTAAAGCCTTAACACTGTCAACACTACACAAAAGTCCAACGTTTCTTCTGAAGATCAAGGTAACCTCTTAACTAGGAGTAACAAAAATAAAAAAAAATGGAGTTACATATTTCCAATATACAATGTCTTACTATTCTATTGTAAAAAGACATGTCTACCAAGGCAATTTATGAAAGAAAGCATTTAATTGGGAGTTTATGGTGTCGGAGGTTTGGTTAGTCCATGATCATCATGATGAAAAGCACAGCAGTAGGAAGGCAAGCATGGCACTGGAGCAGTGGCTATGTGTTTACATCTTAGTCCACAAGCATCAGATACGGTGGGAGGGGAAGTAAAGGAAGGAGGGAGGGAAGGAGGGGGAGAGGGAGAAAGGGAAGGGTAGAGAAAGAGAGAGCGCTAGGGAATGGTGTGGGCTTTTGAAACTTCTAAGCCGGTGGGGACAGTGGCACACCAAGAAGGCCACACCTCCTAATCTTTCCCAAACAATTCTACCACCCGGGGATCAAGCATATGGGGCTATGGGGAGCATTCTCACTCAAACCATCACATAAAATAAATAGAATAAACATTCCTGTTCCAAAATGGAATAATGGGGTTCAGCAAAGAAAGATGGGCCCAAAACAAAACTGAAACTCAACAGGGAAACACTTTGGCTCCATGTTTGGTATCAGGCTCATGATGGACACTATGCTCCAACACTCTTGAGCAATATTACATTCCTGACTCTGCTCCCTGGAGCAAATATAAGCTCTGTCTTGCTTGGCTCCAGTGTCTACCTCCAGCTTTCCTGAGTGGCCATTCCATAGTCCTGTCTTCTGTATGCCTCAGGGTCTCCACTGCAATTTATACTTTAATGTCTTCACTTATTTTTAAAGACTTCTTTTATTTTTAAATGTCTGAATATTTGCCTGTATGTATGTCTGTGTGCCGTATGAATGCAGTGCCCACAGAGGCCGGAAGATGGCACTGGATCCCCTGGAGACAGAGTTACAGGTAGTAGTGAACTGCTACCTGGGTGCTATATATCAAACCAGAGGCTTCTCCAAGAGCAGGCAGTGTTTTCAACTGCTGAGCCATCTCCAGCAACCTACCATGCAGTGACTACTCCCTCTGCAACCTTGGTGCAAACTTAGACCATCTCAGTTTTGCATCCTTCATACCTACAAAACCAGTACCACGTGAGCCATGGTTCCAAGTTCTGCTGCCAGCCTGAGGTGAAGTTTGCTCCCTTTAGACTACAAGTTGCTCCAGCCTCTGTTGTAATCAAGGATCCAGAGAGTGTTCTCGCTTTAGGCCCTTTCTTTTGAAATGAGTTTGTGTTTCTCCAAGCTGAAGCCTGTGCTGAATGAGGTCTGCACTCAGAGCACCTGTCCAGTTGTCCCTTTGCAGAACACTTGGCTCTTCTCAGTGGTGCTAATGCCTTTCAATTGCTTCCCACTCTACCCATCTGCAGCTTTAAGCTTCATCGCACCTTTCCCCTTCACTGCATGCTTTTATTATTCTGCTCCACTTGCTGTTCTCTCTCTCTTAGCATTCGCCTGGATGAAAGCAATGGACAGTAACAATGATACAGTTTGAATCCCATTAGTCCATTACGTTTGAATTCAACCTCATTCAAGTCCTCAGGCCAGAGGGACACAGAGCAAAGCCAGATAATTTGCTAGAATGAAGGGCCACTAGGCCAGTTTCTGAGTCTTTGTCCTCCTTGTTCTCCTCTGAAACCTCACGCACTGGGCTTCTTTTTTCCTTGTTCTTAGCATTCAGACCTCCTATTAATCCCTGCCTACAGCATCATACGGCTTCTCTGGGCCACATCTCCAAACACTTCCACATCCCTCCTGAAAACCAGTTCCAAGACCTATGAAGCTTATGGTCAGGCTTATCACAGCCCCAAGCCTTGGTTCCAGTTTCCTAGATTACTTTTCTTGGTGCTGTGACCAAATACCCGACAAGAAGCAAATTAAGGGAGGAAGAGTTCATTTTAGCTTATAATTTGAGGACATTCAGTACATCATGTGTGGGGGAACATGTCAGCAGAAACATGAGGCAGATGGTCGTGTGGCATCCACAGACAGGAACCAGAGATGAATGTTTGTGCTCAGCTCATTTTCTCCACTTTTAGTCTTGGGACCAAGCCCTTGGGACAATGCCACATAGATTCCGCTTCAGTTAAATCTTTCAGGAAATATTCTTATACTGTTAAACCTGGGAATTGCAAGGAGAAAAAAAACCAAATCCATAATTGTCCAATTAAGGCAAGGTGTATTTCAGGGTGCACCTGGGACTGGCTAGCCGATTGTCTTACTCTAAGTTAGGATTTGAGAGAGCAGCCTCTGCTGGTCTCTTGAAGTCTCTTTTGTAGGAGAGATAAGGTGTTCACAGGGGCAAGAGAGTTGGCTGTTATACATTGTTAGAAAGATACAATGAAAGGGAAACCCAAAGGTATATTTCCATGTAATTGTACATCTGGGCAAACTGATAAGAAAGGTTAACCACCACACATGCTCCAGCAGCTGTTCATGAACACAGCCAAGTGCAGTCACAGAGAGCGATTACAAGCCTTCTGCCTCAGAGTGCCTTGCACACCCTCTTGGGTCACAGCAGCTTTCCAGAAGTCATGGTGCTACTTCAAATACCCTCCATGTTTTCCATTTCACTCTCTGCAGAAACGTTCAGGGATAGAAACTATAGTCATGCGTTCTTCAGACACAGACACACGCTAAATTGTTCTAATGAATGGAAATTCATAGGGAGCTAAGGACCCTATTTATCCAGAGACGGTGGCCTGTGTGTTGAGACAAAACTCCCACAGAGAAGGGCAGACAGAAGGCTGTAAAGGTGAGCACTCAGGAGGAGACAGCCATGCCTGGAGAAGCTCACCCGTGGATGCTAGAACCTGGGAAGCTTGCTAGAGCAGCTCTAAACAGTCTGTTTCCTCTTCTTCCCTTGCAGTAGAACTCCAGCATCTTGAAATTCAAAGATGAGACAAAATTTTTACAAGTAAAATACTAAAAGGGCTGAAGGTACACAGTTTTAAATCACTGACCACTTTACCTGCCCACAAATATTCTTTGTCTGCACTTGAGCACATATTCAGTTGTCTCTAATATGCATCTGTGTGGCATTAACAACTATACTTCTTTTTTCTCTCTGTAGGAATGGTTCCATTATAAATTGAACCCACCCCTCAAACACCAATGTCCTTCCACTCAGCAACCCACTACAACAAAGACATTGATTTGAAGAACCAGCATTGTTACTCGGAGTAGGCATTTAGAATCAGCCAGTGGTGCAAGACAAGTGCCCTGATGGCCTTAGATGACACAATCATTTCCTCTTCCTTGTTTATAGTTCTGACTGTACAGTTAGCTGCAAATGCATCACCCTCAGATGACAAAAAACTATCTGGAACATCTTGGGCTCCGCTTCCATCCCTCCTAGGGCATCCATCCTGTAATGTTCAGTGATTCCAAACCCCACAGGGACAGCCCTGGAACAGAGGGCCCTTGGGCTATTGCCACTGTGATATAAAATGGGGCAGGTCTAAATGAGATTCCATCTGCTCTGGGCAGGTTTCCTGAACCCTGGGCGACCTGCTCACCATGAATCCTAGAGTTCTGTTATTCACTGCTGCCTGTCTAGGAATAATGATGTAGCTTTATGTTATTTAACTTGTGTGAACATTCACTCATTAAAGGCATGCAATAAATAGAAATTTCAGATTGATAACCATGTGTGGTGACTATACTTAACTAGTGAATGATAAATTTGTTATTCCAAGAAACCTTGTAGTATCTCAGAAAGGTGACAAAATGAAGTAACAAAGTCTGGAGATGACATTAGGGAATCTGCACAAGCCATACTCTCAAATCATTCTGGAACTTGGACACATTTGAAAACATTTATTTAAGTCTACACTTCTGTTGTTGTTGGATATTTAATAACCCTATTCTTATCATGACCCAGTCAGTTCCCCAATAATTGAGACAGAGTCCTATTGGTTTATTTAATCAGCTTTATCACAATTGCTAGGTGATTACCCCTAATCTATTTTTCTATGCCAAACTAGCTATTTCCTAGCTGTGTTTCTCAAGTTACTTACTGTTTGAGTCTCTCCTAGGCTGGTTTTGTTCCATCAGTCTATTTAGTCTTCTTTCCTCTCTCTCTCTCTCTCTCTCTCTCTCTCTCTCTCTCTCTCTCTCTCTCTCTCTCTCTCTCTGTCTAATGCAGCCCCCAGCCCAGTAAATAAAGCCCTACCTACCTTTATTTTCTCCATTAATTGGCTGTCAGCCACTTCTATTTAACCAGTTAGAAGAGATTGGCAAGCAAATATACAACACCATTTGGTTTCCATGTATGCTTGTGTGCTTGTTGGACTGCAACCAGATCGTGGGGACCAGTATTTAGCATTTGAATATATAGCAGCACCAGACCAGCCCCCAACACACTTCTTTTTTTTTTTTTTTT
>NW_022196903.1:43100669-43108383 GCF_008632895.1 Mastomys coucha
TCTCAGCCATTTGGTGTTCATCAATTGAGAATTCTTTGTTTAGCTCTGTACCCCATTTTTTAATAGGCCAACACACTTCTATGTTGTATTCCTGAAAGACCTTGACATAGGAAGTCTGCCTAAGTTCTCATGATGCTTAGTAACATGATCATGTTCTAGAACCACATTCTGGTTCTGGAACATCCTACCATTCCAGTTCAATAGATTATTAGAATAGCCTGCCCCTATTTCTTTCCTACCACCTTCTATCAGTGCCCCTTGACTGGGCCATGACATGAGGCAACTTAAAGTACTGTCTGTACTGAAGGACACTAACAGCAAACTTCACTGGAGGCATCTAAATTTGAACTAGGGACCTCTAGATCTATGGTCAGGTTCTTAACCCCTAAGCCATATCATCAATCTTGTTAAGGGTAGCTAACAAACACCATTTTATCTGCATTGAAACACCATCTCTCCTGTGAACAGAATTTCTATAAATCCTAAGAAAGTTTTGGTGATAAGGAAATTATCTCATAGCAAATCAGTGCCTTTTGGTCCTTTTCTTCTATGGAGCCTCCATCCTCATAGTGGTTCCTAGAAGGCTTGTCTGCATAATCTTTATATCTCATTTTTCTTAGGACCCTTTTGAGGTATCCGATTGAAAAACTCTCCTTCTTCCACTCCTTCCCTCCATTCCTGCCCCCTCATCTTCAATCAGCTTCTACAACACTTGTCACAACATTCTCTTCCTCCCCATCCCTATTTCCACCATATGATTCGAGGTCTTTATTACCCATTTTCTCCCCTCTGCTCTGTCCAGTTCTCTCCCAGGATGTCTCATAGTTTGGAGAAGGAACTTAACTGAACTCAGGGAAGCCTAGATAAATTATTTTATTATAATTACCTGACTTTGAAGCACAGGATGGGCACACTGTCCCAAAGGGTCATAGACCAGAAGGTCAGCCCAGGTGGAGCAATAAATACCAGAAGTGTCTTTTCCGCAGGACAAATCCTGACTCAAGAGAAGAGAATATGAACCTGGGTTATGTGAGCATACATACCCCATAACAGACATGCTGACATCTAGTGCATCAGGGGTTCAAGGGCCCAGGTGGAGTTTTAAAAACTTTTGATGTTCTCATAGCATAGCATGGAAGACAAGTGCCTTCTAAGCACCAGGAGAAAACAGAGGGAAATCCAAGACTGTGGTTCCCAGCTAAAGCCTCAAGATGTCCCAGTCACAAACAGCCATCCCACAGGCTGAGAAGAGACCTCTGCACACATCCAAGCTTCTGTTGGGTGTGAGAAAGGCATTCTAGTGCAAATACAAATCCATTGCCTCTTCACTGTCCCTTCCCACTCAGGCTCCCATTTGCTCTTTATGCATCCAGTGTCCATTATCATAACCTTCATTCCCATGCTCCCTTGATGAGCAAGCCTCTCCCTAAGTCAATCTCTGTGTTTTGTCTCTTTAAAAATCCCAGTCTTGATAACTCTCATTTCCTACAATTGCCAAAGTGCTCCAGAGGCCCAGTGCTGCCTGCTGACCAGTCTCCAAACAACATTCCTACTCTCTTGGATTAATGTTTCATGCTTTATCTCCCTCCCCAAACCTGTAGCAGCTTCTCCCCATCTTCAATTCATTTCTGACTGCACTGGGAAAACACAGGTGATGCAAGAAGCTGTCCCCACCTGCTCTAGGACGTCTGTTTACTTCTCAGCATCTGAGCCTATCTATTTTGTTCTTTTTCCAGTGACCAAGGATCAGCTCCTTGTCAAGGCTAGCCTGCAGGCACTGTGCCACAGCTTGGCCAACATGACCAAAGTATCTTCAGTGGCCTCATCTCTGTTTATTAAACTAAATCAAGGGGAAATTCACATGACATAAAACTAAGGTTTCTACAGTATACAGTCAGTAACCACCTGTGTGTGATCCCTAGTTTCAAAGCTTTTCTTCAACCAAGAAGAACATCTGCACCATTAGTAACCATTTCCCTAACATGCAATGTCATGGAAACTACCCAATTGTTTTCTGTCCGGGTGAATTTCCATTCCAAGTGTTTCATTAATCTTGCTGTTAGGTATCCAGCAACCCACTTAGTACCAGCATAGATAAGAACAAATAGTTAATTAATCTTACTGATAGGTATCTAACAACCCACTTTGTTGTGGAAACCTGCTATAGATTTTTGTGGTTAGGTATCTAACAATTCATTCTGCTATGAAATTAGACATCTATGGGTCCTGTAGACAAGTACTTAACTCTCAGTCCAGGGACAAAATAGCTATGCATCATATAGAAAGGTACCTAGCAACCCAAACTTTTCACCTAGCCAATTTCCTGGTCCTGAGAGCACCTGTACTCCCTGAAGACAAAGCGACCCTACTCCCTCCCCTTTCCCCCATCCTGCTTGTACGAGTATATAACCTGAGCAAGAAAAATTAAAATTTGTCAGCTTGATCAGACTCCTTGACTTGCTGTTCTTCCTTCTCATCCCTTATCTCTCTTTCTTTTCCAGGTGACCCCCTAGTCACTGCTTGATCACCCCGTGGGACGGGGCAAGCCACCATATGGGAGTTGAACTCAGGTCCTCTGGAGAATCCAATTCTCCTAATCACTGAGCCTCACCCCATCTCCATACTTAACTTTTTGAGAAACAAGTTTTCCACAGCAATTAAACCTTCTTCTACTCCTAGCAGCCATTTTCTACTTTTCACTTTTCCCCATGGTCTCTGCAGCCTGGTAGCTAAACATCGATAGCATCATGAGAAACATTTCCTAGGCCACAACTTCAGACATCACTGGTGTAATCAGGAAGAGGGAAAAGCTGAAGTCTTAAGGAAGGGGTAAGTGGGAAAGCAGAAAGAAAACCAGTCTGGGACCTGCAGCCTTCTGTGGCTGAAAGGTTTTGGTTCCATGTTTGCATCTTTACAACTCCGGGGCTCAGAAGGGAGCTCACTCTGCTATTTACTATTCATTCATTCAATTATATTGAAATGATGAGTGAATACTCGAGGAGTTTGTCATATCTTGGCCATCTATTTAAACACACAGAGAAAGCATGGACATTGTTCTAATTTTTCAAAGAGACTTCTTTCCAATAGAAGACCAATCCAGGAGTCATATAGTTATAGAAGTGGCAGGAGGCAGAGTAGAGAACAGAGTACCCAAGCTAGGGGATGAGAGAGAGATTCCTAGAGAGATGAGAAGGGTTGCTTGAGGAAAGAGCCAGCTATTCAACCCCTGCCTTAGTTATTGTTCTATTGCTGTGAAGAAACACCATAATCTGAAGTAGAAATTTCCAGTTTCTTTGGAGACTCAGTTGTGACACGTGATGTTTTTCTGGAGACTGTCTTATGAGAGGATGTTTTTGCTGACACATGAAAGAATGTTTTGCTAAGAACAGACACGTGGTGTTTTCTGGAGGTAGCCTAAAAAAAAAAAAAACAAAAACAAACAAACAAACAAACAAACAAAAAAAAAAAACGTGACGTTTTCCTAGAGCAGATGCTTGAGAGAACAACTGATGTTTTGAAAGTATATAAACATAGTTCAATGACCAGTGGGCGATGCCAGATGGTACTGGCATGCCTAGCTTTGTTGAACATTGCTGGGCTTTGCTGATGCTGCTGAGTGGTATTGGTATGCCTTCCCATTCTTTGTTGGTCATCATTTGTCATGACTTCATAGAAACACATCAAAAAACTTCTGGTGGAATTCTGGAGGCTTCTTCCTGCTTCCACTGACTGGGGCCAATTGGCAGAGCCTTGCAGTTTCTTCTTGATCAACTTGTCATTGCTGATACATGAATGGTGTTATGAGTGGATCAAGCTGCCATTGCTGATTCCTGTGACCTAAACTGCTGATATCCTCACAACGCAGATTGAATTTGCTCCAAAGAAATATTTCTTAATAGGTCTACATCCTTCTTTGCTCTACTAACTTTTCCTTTCCACTACCTCTAGTGGGTGGTAGGCTAGAAGGGAGATTAAAGCATTTAAGAACCCTTATTAAAAGTAGGTTTTGAAAAATCTAAGCCTACAATGATCCATGGTCAAAGCAACTGTAGAAAAGCAAACATTTAATTTGGAGCTTGATTATAATTTTAGAGGCTTAATCCATTACCATCATGGTAGTTACTATGGCAGCACACATGGTGCTAGAACAATAGCTGAGAGCTACATCTTGATCATCAGGCAAACAGATGGAGGTGGGGGAGATTGGGCCTGATATGGGCTTTTTAAACCCCAAAGCCTACCCCCAATGACATGCTTCCTCCAATAAGGTCACACCACTCCATCATGCCACAATTCTCAATCCTTCTCAAATAGTGCCATACCCTGATGATTAAACTTCCAAATATAAGCCTTTGGGTGGGCAGCATTCTTATTCAAATCACATCAACCCTTCAGGCTTCTTCAGACTGGATTTCCTACATTGAGTGATTCTCAGGGTCACTTTCTGGGAGACTATCTGAGTCATAGTAGAGTGACTGTGACCTGGATGGACATCATAGTGAGTCTTCTGTTGGCTCTTTTCTGGGATGTGGTTCTTTCTGTATCTATCTGCTCTGCCTCCAAAAGGTACAGAAGAATTGAATAAATGAAAGAAAAGCAGAAATGAGCATGAGCAACAGCTTCTATGAGGGAAAAAAAAAACTTAGCAGGAAGCACCCAGACTTAAACCAGAACCTTATTGGTTTAGAAGTCACATGCCTGAAGCCAGATGCTTTACTCCCTGAGCTCTCTGCTCTATAATAGGGATCTAATGATTACCTTGTATATTCTCATACATAACATTCCTATAATATACTAGAAGTTTATACTTACTTCTAGAGAGTTGGTAAGACTAGCACTGATTCTTCCACAAACTCAACCTACAGAGCTCCTTGTCCAGTCCCCAGCTCTACCTTGCTCACATCCTTCCCCCTTTCTTCAAGTTGTGGGAGTAACAAACATATATATTACACACACACACACAAATAATACTACAGGGACTCTAGGATTTACATGCCATGCTTTATGTTATATACCACAAAGCCTCAGGGGAGGGTACTGTACCTAACTTTTTGAGACATCCAAGTACTTATATCTGAACACATCTCTCCAGCTTGAGGATCTGTGATTAGATCCTAAGGGTATGGGCAGGAAAAGGTTGTGAACTTCCCAGGTCCTGATTGGACAATGAAGGAGTTCTGCGAACCATCATGAGGGCAACATAGAATGAGAATCACAAAGAGCCTCTATGAAGACAGCCCTACTGTGACCTTTATCCCACTACATGAATGTGTCCACTGTTGTGTATGTTTGTCCTTATATCAAAGTATCATTCACAATTATTTTTCAGAGTCCCGGGTAGGAGAGTGCATCAGTCATGTGGACATTTGGGAATGTCTGTGGGGCATTTTCTTGATTGCTAACTAATGTAGGAAGGTATTTGTTTTAGGATTCCATTAAAAATCTTTACCAATGTTACCGGCAACCTCTAGAACCTGATGGTAAAACCCTATTGCTGTAGACACCACACAGTTACAGAACATGGAGAAATCAACCTGGTACTTACCTGGAAGCTTCATTCCTATTGGATGCTAGGAGGTCTTCTACAAGCTATTGGCAGAGGAAGGTAATCATCACTCTTACCCATCTGTGAATTGTGTGAACTACAATAATAACAGCCTGACGAGTCATGCAATAGTGGCTTGACATCATGGGAAATCAACCACGTTTTCCTTGGATGTAAGTCCCACTCCACAAGATGAAACCTGTAACTGGTGTCATTACTGGTCCAACTGTCTTTAACTAGACAGGTCATGGGTCTAGGGGAGAACTCACTATTATACTGCTAAGTAGATACAGTATTAAGCCAACTTCTAATGACTTCTAATACCTATAGATACATCAAACTTTTAAAGTATTGGAATTTTTAAAGACTCTGGGACTTTTAAAGTTGTCCTGTATTTTTATCATGATATTAATATGAGATCTTGGAGATAAATAAAAGAAAGGTGATGTGTTCATGCATCAGGTTGCCAAGGTGTGAAGTCTCCTAGCTTCAGCTGTCAACTTGACACAGCCTCAAGTTAACTGAAGCAATTTCAACTGGAAAGTACCTCAATCAGACTAGTTTGTGGGGAATTTGCTTGATTGCTAATTGAAGGTCAATTCCTCTTGAGGGGGTGCCTATCCCTAGGCAGAAAGTTCTGGGCTGTATTGGAAAGCTAGCTGAACAAGAGCTAGAGAGCTTAAATTCATCCATGACTTGTAGGCTCAGTACCTCTCTATCTCCAGTTGCTATTAGTCAGACCATTTTATCACAGCAACAGACAGAAAACTAGGATATATGTTTTCCATGTTTGTTTTTAATTTTGTATAATAAAGCCACTGATGACTAAGGCTTCTTTCAAGTGTAGAGTTTCTAATATTAAGCATGTTTCTAAAATAAAAATGTTTAATGTTTCTAACATTTAAAATGTTAGAAATGTATTTTCTTGGAAGTGGATGGAGCTCAGTGGTAGAACACTTGGCCCACAATCATACGGTCCTGGGTTCCATTCCCAGCACCCCACATACTCTCATAAAATACACACTGTATATATGAATGCATGCTTATGTGTACATGTGCACATATCTTTAAATCTACTTTCTATGCATTTGAACGTCTACCCTCTGGAAATCCATTGCTCTAAGGTGAGCAATGATTCCGTGTATTGGCTGATGGGTCACAAAACAATCTATGACTCAATTTCCTAACTACCTACTTTTACTTTTCTCCAACACAAGCAAGAGTTATAGTTATAAGAGGAAGAAACAAGGCACAAAGATCATTGATGTAAAACCTGTTATCAATCTTCAAGGACTCATCAGTGTTGAAGTCTAGATCCAACATGAAGAGAAATAAATGAAATAAAGGGTTCTTCTAGAAATAGGAGAAAGGATGGGTAGATAGGAAGGGATAGAAGTAGGTAGGCCGGCCATACTTTACCGTGCCACGTGGAAAATAAAAACATTAGACAACATGAGGTCTGGTCACTCAGCCATCTTCCATTTAATGCCAATTCCTTTGTTCCCGCAACAGGTAAAGATACCTGGGGCAGACCCTTCCCCCAAACTACGTCAGTATAACAGTCCAATCAGAAACTTCCTTCTTGCAAATAGAGGTGGAGCTACTGAATGTAGCTGCTTCTACAGCGCTGCGTTACAGTCCGGGCTTCCGGGCTTTGGGGAGGGAGGCCACACATCAGATTGGCATACACTACATAAACCTAGCTGTGCTCCCTGGTCCACACTGCTTTAGATTAGCTCTAGAACATATGACCACATTTGTTTGTTTATTCATTTGTTTTTAAAGCTCTAGTTCTGTATTCCTGGCTTGCCTGGACCTCACTACATAGCCCAGGCTGGCCTCAAATTTGTAGAGATCTGTCTGTCTCTGCTTCCCAAGTACTGGGATTTAAGGAATTCAGCACCATGCCTGACTAGGTTCACCCTGTTAAAAACTTATTTCTGGGGCTGGACAGATGGCTCAGCCGTTTAAAAGAACTTGCTGCTCTTGCAGAGGAAAACAGGGTGAGTTTCCACATGGTTGCTCACAACTGTCTTTAACTCCAGTTCCAGGGGATCTGACACACTCTTCTTACCAATCTAGGCACTAGACACACATGTGATGCACATACATACATGTAAGCAAATACTCCTATACTTAAAATAAAAGATATATATATATATATATATA
>NW_022196903.1:43108393-43109407 GCF_008632895.1 Mastomys coucha
TATATATATATATATATATGTAATTCTTAGTTGAGTTGGTTACTAAGTAGTTTCTCTATACATGTGTTTGTGTTCTGTAAGGAACATACAGAATAAATAAATATTCTGATTTATTTGGTCTGGATGAGGCCTGGGAAAGGAAACAGGTATATCCAAATGAATGCACATATGTTTATTCACTTGAGTTTGGCTAAAGTGCATTTTGTTGCTGTTTTCTAAAAGTCCAATTCAGATATGCACTTATGCACCATCCACTCAGCAGTGGAGTGGAAGTCATATAAGCTCTGACATGGACAGCTGTAGGGCATTCCAAATGGGAATAACTGATACAGTTGCTTAAAGAAAAAAATAAAAAGAACAAGAAAAGTCAAGAAAAATGTTAAAGAACAAAACAGTATTACAGCACAAAATGAGATCATTTACATTTTGAAAAAAAACTAACAGGAAAAGAGAATCCAGGCCACTTCAAATTGAATATAAGAAAACCAATTCCACCTCTTCATAGGAAGAATTAAAAGACAGACAAGAAGAATCAATAAAACTTAGGAGTGTTGAGAAAGTAGTTGTCCCTGGAAGTCTGGTTATGTATGTATGTACAAGCATATACAGATGCTCCCAACATAAGCAGCGGTTAAGAACACAGGTGTTGGGTGACATGGACTGACGGAGGCTCCTGGCAAGCTCCACAGTGATGCTTCTCATCTTTGTGGTCCACAGATCACTAGGATGCTTTTATGGTGTGTGGGCCCTACCCAGGATATTCTGATTTATTTGGTCTTGATGAGGCTTGGGAAAGGAAACTTCTATAGATTCTTGCTTCTAATGTATATTTGGGGTTCAAAACCATCACAATAAAACCTCACCATGTGCTGGGTCTGGAAAAACAAAATGTTTCCTAGTATCCACTAAGAAAGAAGAACTTGAAATTCCATCATCTACTTCAGTGGTTAGAACTAATGGTGGGGCTGTGAAGACAGAGCCTGTCCTTTGAGCACTAACATCCGAGCACAAATC
>NW_022196903.1:43109417-43110485 GCF_008632895.1 Mastomys coucha
AAAAAACCAAACCAAAACAAAACAACAACAAAAAAAAAACTATGAGGAGGTGTAGTGGGCCTATAATCCCAGGCAAAGGAGGACAAAGATGAGAGAGAAAGAAGCTAGGAGGGTTGGGGGCAGCTTGCTGGCCACCTAGTCTAGTGATAGTGCTAGGAAGGAGGAGGAGGGGCTATCAGTACAGCCAACCAGTAAACTCAGGTGCAGAGAGAACATCTCTCAAAAAAAAAAAAAAAACAAAGGGGATGCCCACCCCTGACACACACAAAAGCAAATATAAGAGTAGGGGAAACCTGGATTTGAACCAGAGACCTCTTGCTTTGGACTCAAATGCTGATGCTCTACTCCTGAGCTACATCCCCTCCTGCTTATGTGGAGTTTAGTTAACACCTTTTACTCCTAGAGCCCTACTCATACCCCCTTGTAACCTATTTATTGACACTACAGGATGGAGATCTCAGGAGCACCAAGCCTGACTCAAAGAACATCTATCTCCTGCTGTGTATCTAAAGACAGGGCCACTTTCCTGCCTACAGCAGTGTCCTCTCCACAAACCTCCAGGGCCACCTAGTGCCTAAAGAAGCTTTGATCTGTTTGCTAGAACGGTCCTTTGAGTCAAAGCCAGAATCCATCATGATGGAGACTTACAAACAGGAACTGCATAGGACTGAGGTTTCTGTCATGTCACACATGATGACAAAGCCAAGCCTGACCCGCTTGGGCCAATACACAGAGTTCACGGCACTTCCTACATAACTACAGACTAGGACATACGAGGGCAGCTCCAATATTCTCTTCAGTTAATATAGATAAGTATTATGGACAATGAGCTCCTAAAAGAGACAGTTAAAGGCAGATTTGGACTCTCTGAAAGTGTGAAAGGACAGATACCAACATAGACCATGACCAAGACCAGGAACCACTACCAGCAATGAACCTCATTTAACTCAGATCGTCTGAGCAGTGGGCAAAGCCCTGCTCCATCTAAAAAACGTTCCCTTAGTACCTACCATGCTACCCCCCTCAGTCAACCAAGGCTTGTTCATTCTCTCTCTCTCTCTCTCTCTC